>NC_057413.1:2248690-2262088 GCF_019320065.1 Cervus canadensis | reverse complement strand
TTCTTCGCTTTCTACCGCAAGAGGGGTGTTATCTATGTATCTGAGGTTATTGAAATTTCTCCTGGCAATCTTGATTCCAGCTTATGCTTCATTCAACTTGGCATTTCACATGATGTACTCTGCACATAAGTTAAATAAGCAGGGTGACAATATACAGCCTTGACATACTCCTTTCCCCATTTGGAACCAGTCTGTTGTTCCATGTCCAGTTCTAACTGTTGCCTCCTGACCTGCATACAGATTTCTCAATAGGCAGGTCAGGTGGGCTGGTATTTCCATCGCTTTCACAATTTTCCACTTTGTCATGATTCACACAGTCAAAGGCTTGGCATAGTCAATAAAGCTGAAGTCGATGTTTTTCTGGAACTCTCTTGGTTTTTCGATGATCCAGTGGATGTTGGCAATTTGATCTCTGGTTCCTCTGCCTTTTCTAAATCCAGCTTGAGTATCTGGAAATTCATGGTTCACATACTGTTGAAGTCTGGGTTGGAGAATTTTGAGCATTACTTTGCTAGCGTGTGAGATGAGTGCAATTGTGTGGTAGTTTGAACATTCTTTGGCATTCCCTTTCTTTGGGATTGGAACGAAAACTGATCTTTTCCAGTCCTGTGGCCACTGCTGAGTTTTCCAAATTTGCTGGCATATTGAGTGCAACACTTTCACAGCATTATCTTTTAGGATTTGAAATAGCTCAACTGGAATTCCGTCACCTCTTTAGCTTTGTTTGTAGTGATGCTTCCTAAGGCCCTCTTGACTTCACATTCCAGGATGTCTGGCTTTAGGTGAGTGATCACAGCATCATGGTTATATGGGTCATGAAGAACTTTTTTGTACAGTTCTTCTATGTATTGTTGCCACCTCTTCTTAATATTTTCTGCTTCTGTTAGGTCTATATGATTTCTGTCCTTTATTGAGCCCATCTTTGCATGAAATGTTCCCTTGGTATCTCTAATCTTCTTGAAGAGATCTCTAGTCTTTCCCATTCTATAATTTTCCTCTATTTCTTTGCATTGATCACTGAGGAAGTCTTTCTTATCTCTCCTTGCTATTCTTTGGAACTCTGCATTCAAATGGGTATACCCTTCCTTTTCTCCTTTGCTTCTCTTTGTTACTCAACTATTTGTAAGGCCTCCTCAGACAATCATTTTGGCTTTTTTTGCATTTCTTTTTCTTGGGGTCGGTCTTGATCCCTGCCTCCTGTACAATGTCATGAACCTCTGTCCATAGTTCATCAGGCACTCTATCTGATCTAATCCCTTGAATCTATTTGCCACTTTCACTATATAATTGTAAGGGATTTGACTTAGGTCATACCTGAATGGTCTAGTGGTTTTGCCTACTTTCTTCAATTTAAGTCTGAATTTGGCAATGAGGAGTTCATGATCTGAGCCACAGTCAGCTCCCAGTCTTGTTTTTGCTGACTGTATGGAGCTTCTTCATCACTGGCTGCAAAGAATACAATCAATCTGCTTTCGGTATTCACCATTTGGTGATGTCCATGTGTAGACTCGTATCTTGTGTTGTTGGAAGAGGGTGTTTGCTATGACCAGTGTATTCTCTTGGCAGAATTCTATTAACCTTTGCCCTCCTTCATTCTGTAATCCAAGGCCAAATTTGCCTGTTTCTCCGGGTATTTCCTGACTTCCTACTTTTGCATTCCAGTCCCCTACAATGAAAAGGACATCTTTTTTCAGTGTTAGTTCTAAAAAGTCTTATAGGTCTTCATAGAATCATTCAACTTCAGCTTCTTTAGCATTCCTGGTCAGGGTATAGACTTGGATTACTGTGATATTGAATGGTTTGCCTTGGAAACGAACAGAGATCATTCTGTCATTTTTGAAGTTGCATCCAAGTACTGCATTTCAGACTCTTGTTGACTATGATGGCTACTCCATTTCTTCTAAGGGATTCCTGCCCACAGTAGTAGATATAATGGTCCTCTGAATTAAATTCACCCATTCCAGTCCATTTTAGTTCACTGATTCCTAAAATGTCCATGTTCACTTTTGCCATCTCCTGTTTGACAACTTCAAATTTACCTTGATTCATGGACCTAACATTCTAGGTTCCTATGTAATATTGTTCTTTACAGCATCGGACTTTACTTCCATCCCCAGTCACATCCACAACTTGGTGTTGTTTTTGCTTTGGCTCCATCTCTTCATTCTTTCTGGAGTTATTTCTCCACTGATCTCCAATAGCATATTGGGCTCCTACCAACCTGGGGAGTTCATCTTTCAGTGTCCTATCTTTTTGCCTTTTCATACTGTTCATGGTGTTCTCAAGGCAAGAATATTGAAGTGGTTTGCCATTCCCTTCCCCAGTGGATCACATTTTCTCAGACCTCTCCACCATGATCCATCCATCTTAGGTGGCCCTACATGGCATGGCTCATAGTTTCATTGAGTTAGACAAGGCTGTGGTCCATATTTATAATATACAATTTAAGCTTGAATATAATTTAAATAATAATATTGAACAGTGCCTTTACCAGCACTGGAATATGTTCCATAGATCTCGGAACCCAGCCCATTGCCCTCAGAAGCTAGGAGGGACTTGTCTCTCAGGCTCTTCCCCTCCAGGCTTTACTGGGATGGAGCTGGGGCCTCCTGCCGTCAGCTGCACCGAGGCCGGGTCACCCGACTCAGATCCAGGTGTCGGTCCCTGTGAGGCCCAGCTCCCCCGTCTGTACCCTCCCACCTGGACCCCCAGGCTTCTGCCCAGACTTCAGACCTGCCTTGTGTGTGTATGTGCTAAGTTGCTCAGTCGTGTCCGACTCTTTGCGACCCCGTGGACTATAGTCCTCCAGGCTCCTCTGTCCGTGGGATTCTCCAGGCAAGAATACTGGAGTGGGTTGCCATGTCCTGCTCCAGGGGATCTTCCTGATCCAGAGGTGGAACCTGCGTTTCCTTCAGCTCCTGCATTGCAGGTGGATTCTTTACCGCTGAGCCACCGGAGATGCCCTTCCGACCTGACTTACCAACTTCTTTCAAGGTGGGTCGCTCATCATTAAGCATTTTCCCCAACTTTTTCCAGTTTAGCCCAGAACCATGTTTTGTTAATTCAAGGGTGGGTTCCATGTGAGAACTTCCTGGGCTGTTTCACTTCCCTCCTGATCCCTGCAGCTGCTGTCTCCCAGCCACCTCCCCACTCAGCGCCCTGGAGGCTGTTACCCCTGGCCCGAGGCAGGAGATGGATGGGCCCCAGGCTGAGCGCTGGGGTCTGTCTCCCGAGGACAGACTCTGCAAGGTGAAGACCACAGCGGAAGCAAGGAGAGCTGAGTCCTACGTGGGTAAGAGAGAAACCGGTTACAGAGTCCTTGTTCTCCAGGTCAAGGAGACCGTCCTGACCACCCCTGCACAGAAAGGCTCCTCGGGGCTCAGAAACGGAGGGGCGCCACCCCATCCTGGGTGATGCACACCCACCCAGAGGCCTCTCTGTTAGCACCCATCTTGGCTAAGAGATGGGCACACCCACAGGGGAGGACCCAGAGAGGAGCAGATATGGACTCAGAGCCAGGCAAAGCAAGGTGGACCCTGGCCAGAGGAGCCCGTGGGCCACAACAAAGACCCAGCGCAGACAAAGACACATAAATGACATCCAGAAAGCTTTTAAAAATATGAATAACGCATCAGAAGAAAACATGGGCCAGCAAGGGCCACTGTACAGTGGTGGCAGAAGGGAGGCCACAGACCCTTCAGGATGGGTTGCGGGTGGCATCGCATGCCCGCTCAGAGCTGCCAGGAAGGCACCACAGAGCCAGGGAGCGCCCGGAGCGTGTTCAGTTTACGCTGTTTCAAGCAGATCAGTTCAGTTCAGTAGTTCAGTCGCTTGGTCGTTTCAGACTCTCTGCAATCCCATGGACTGCAGCACGCCAGGTCTCCCTGTCCATCACCAACTCCCAGAGCTTGCTCAAGCTCATGTCCACTGAGTCAGTGATGCCATCTCATCCTCTGTTGTCCCCTTCTGCCTTCAATCTTGCCCAATGTCAGAGTCTTTTCTAATGAGTTAGTTCTTCCCATCAGGTGGCTAAAGTATGGAGTTTCAGCTTCAGCCTCAGTCCTTCCAAGGAATATCCTGTTTCAAGCAGAGGATTTATACAATATTTAAGATTTTCATTAAAAATGGTGAAAAGTCAGTATCTACTTCCTTCACTTCTGTGAAACGGTGCTTTCCAGATTTCTTCTCTATTTATTTGTAATGAAGGAGCGTGACCAGCACTCATCCCATGTCGATGACAAGGCAGAGACGGCGCTGGGATGGGGGCTGTAAAGACACACAGGTCCTGCTGAGACGGGTGAGGCCCATGGGAGCTGAGGCCAGAGGGTGTCGCTCAGGCGAGGGGGTCTGTAGGCTCCCAGGACGGCACTGTACAGGGTGGGAGGGGGCTGATGGGGGGTTTTGCTTGTGTCGACTAAAAAGAGAACTTAACTTGAGAGCTGCAAGTTGAGTTTTATTTGGGGCAAAATGAGGACCACAGCCCAGGAGGCAGCATCTCAGACAGCTCTGAGAGAAGGCTCCAAAGCGGCCGAGGGGGGTGGGGGTGGGGGCGTCAATATAAGGTTTTGATGAAGGGAGAGTTCAATACCATTAAGTCCTCATTTTACAAAAGGATTTTTTTTGTTAGTCATGAGGATCTGATGTCACCATGAAGGGATTTAGTACTTCTTTAGAGATGAGGGGGCTTCCCTTGTGGCTCAGCTGGTAAAGAATCCGCCTGCAATGCGGGAGACCTGGGTTCGATCCCTGGGTTGGGAAGATCCCCTGGAGAAGGGTAAGGGTACCCACCCCAGTATTCTGGCCTGGAGAATGCCATGGACTGTATAGTCCATGGGGTCGCAAATAGTTGGACACGACTAAGCGACTTTCATTTCACTTAGATATGAGGAAATGCAAGGATTGAGGTCATAAAATCTGTTGCCAGAAACATCCAATGATCTGAAGGCCTGTCCCACCAGCCTCCCTGGAGCAGAGTGCGCCACTCCGTCCTGAACTCCTTCAGGAGTTTATGGAAGGCAAACTGCTATAGCAGCACAGGGCTCAGTCTCCCTGGAGGCAGATGGCAAACACATTTGTTGTTCAGTCGTTGGCAATGCTCTTGGTAAGTGCCAATTTGTAGTCGACAGTTGCAAGCCCAGAATCTCACTCTGGCCAACGCCAGAAAAGTAGGCCACGTGAGGGACAATCTGAAGACAGATTGGGAAAGACGAGGGCAGAGCAGACGCAGGGCCCAGGGGTCCAGCCAGGACTTACTGAGCCTCAGTCAGCACTTCAGAGCTGGGGAAGAGCTCCTAGCATTTCCTGCCCCTCCTTGTGGCACATCAGTCACGTTCCAGGTCCTGAGATGAGTGTCCAGGGGCCCAGCCTGAGTCCCACGTGCTCCCCGGGGCCAGGAGAGGGCAGAGCCCTTATCAGGCAGATGGACATTCCCGCCCGTAAGTGTGGAGAGGAAACATCTGCAGAATAAGCAGGAAAAGGTGCTGATCATTAAACAAGAAAAGACCGGTACGCAGGGCGGAAATTAGCTATGGGGAGGAAGGGGAGAGCTCGGCATTTTTACAAAGACATGGTTGCTTGTTTTTTGGAGCCAAAGGTCAGGAGTAGGTGATACCACAAAGAACCTCCCAGATGAGTGCCAGTCTGAGCTTTATCTTGACAGTCTGGAGAACCCCTGGAAGGTCTGAGGTTTGAGACTTGATGGGATTTGCGTTTTAAAAAAATCCCTGCCTGGGACAACCCAGAGGGATGGGGCGGGGAGGGAGGTGGGAGGGGGGTTCAGGATGGGAGGGAGACACATGTACACCCGTGGTTGATTCATGTCGATGTATGGCAAAAATCACCACAATATTATAAAGTAATTAGCCTCCAATTGAAATAAATTAATTAATTAAATTTTATAAAGCGAAACTGGAAAAAAAAGAAAACTGCTGTATAATAATATTTAATCATGTAACTGATGAGTAAAATATATGATTTTTAAAATAAAAATGCATTTACCAGTGAAGTGTGAAACTTTATAAACTAATAGAACTGAAACAGTGTAAAGATTAGTTTCTGGTAATATTTTAAGAGAGTAAATTAAATTGAAATTTATTCACATTTCGTTATTGAAAGAAAAAGCATTAAATTGTTTTCTGATTTAAAAAAAAATAAAAAGCTCCCTGCCAGAGCTGGAGCTGGCTGGGAGGCGGACCTGTTAGGAAACTGCTGTGGGATCCAGGTAAAGAGTGATAAAGGGCAAGGAGGGAGGAGGAAGATGGAAGACCTGGGAGGTGATGGGGCAGAGCTCCAGGGCTTGGCTGGCTGAGTGAGGAAAGGAGGGCAGTGAGTTATTTCAGACATGAGATTAGCCACAAAAATTCCTTCTGCATAACTCATTCAGTCAGTGTATCTATGTTCACACACGTATCTATATCACATTGCTAAGCGCCCTGAAGAGAGCAGATGAAATAGTCGCATAAGGAGCAAATTGGTGCAAACATAACCTGACACAGAGCCAGGCTGCTCAATGGGCCCAGGTCAGCCCATGACCCCCGTGGGCCTTGACCCAGGGCAGCCTGGGAGCACGCGGGGGCAGGAGGCTGGACACTCCCTCAGGTCCTGCCTCTGCCCTGCTGTTCTCCGGCCCTGGACCCAGAGGCCAATCGCCATGTCTTCATGTTCGCAGACACATGCACTTCTGTGGGCCATCTCCAGGAAGCCACGGGGAGCCTGTCCTGGGAGATGTGCTGTGATACATAGGCACGGGGGAAGGCAGTTTTCTGCTGCCCCAGCCCCAGAGCGCGGCCTGCTCCTGACTGATGGCCAGTGACTCCTGAGCTGAAGGCCCACAGCTGTCCAACCAGTGACCGCTGAACACACATCCTGAGTGCTTCCTGGTGCCGGCTGTGACAGCCTAATTTTATCTGTCAGCATGGCTGGGCCGTGGTGTCCAGACGTGTGGTCAAACGTCATTCTGGATGTTTCTGTGTAGGAGTTTTTGGGATAAGATTAGCATTGAAATCAGTAGACTTTGAGTAGAGCGGATTGCCCTCCATAATGTGGGTGGGCCTCGTCAGATCAGCTGAAGGCCCTAATATGGCCCCAGAACGAGAAGGAATCCTGCCCGCGACCGCCCCTGCCTCAGGCTGACACACTGCGAGGCCTCCAGCTTCTAGCCCGCCTTGCGGATGTCGGGCTTACGAAGCTTCACAGCCGCAGGAGGCACTTCCCTAAACCCGCTCTCTGTGCACACACCCGTCCTGGTTCTGCTTCTCTAGAGAACCCTCACACCCTTCAGCACGCCTGTGCGTGCTAAGTCGCTTCAGTCATATCCAAGTCTTTGCAACCCCATGGACTGTAGCCCGCCAGCCTCCTCAGTCCATGGGATTCTCCAGGCAAGAATCCTGGAGTGGGTGGCCATTTCCTTCTCCAGGGAATGTTTCCGACCCAGAATGGAACCCGGATCTCTAACATCTCCTGCAATGGCAGGCGGGTTCTTTACCACGGGCGCCATCTGGGAAGCCCCTTGTGGTCCGAATTTTCCACCCGCTGCGGTCAGTGCCTCCTTGCCCCAAATCTGCATGGTTTCTGGAACCGGCCACTTTCTGGAGCAGACAGCGAGAAGAGCGGAGCCAGGCAACCGCGGCCACCCGCCTGCAGGCTCTCTGCCCTTCCTCTGACCCCAGTGCTCACTCAGCTCAGACCTGCTCCGAGAGGCAAGTGCTTGCAGCCAGGCTGCATGTCACTCGAGAACATGGCAGGGTAAATGAAGGGAATACGCTCTGTGCAGACCTGTACTATAACTAACGGGGCTTCTTTGAAAAATAAGAATGACTTTCTCATCACCCCCAGGCGAAGGGCTGGGTGACTGATGGAAAACCATTAGTGACTGTTCCCTTAACCAGAGCATTGAGAGAGTCACTGAGACAGGGCGTCACTAGCCAAAAGGCTAAACAAAGTCATGAAAGGCCTGAAGATTCGACACTGAGGACTGTGCGTTGTATGTCTTCATCCCCGACCTGAGATTGTAAAGAACAGATATCTCTAGAGCATGAACAAGGAAGCAGATGTCACAATCAAAGGCATGTGAGGATTAGGATCTGGGCTTCTGCCTGTGGGTGGCATCAGCCCCTTGATCCCCACTTTATTTCTGAGTCTTCTTTCTCTTTACTCTTCTGCGGCATCGGTCCCTTGGGTCAGTTCGTTGTTGGACTGGTCCTGACATTTGACGCCGGAACAGGGACCTGAGGGTGCAAGTAGTTTTTGAGGCTCTCCTTTGACAGCGCCAGAAGATGCAGGGAATTCCAGCCGAGAGATCGGAGGGCGGTGAAAGTGCTTGGTGAGTACACCCCCCTGGATCTGACAATCAGGGACACAATGGAGCAAGCTCCTTCTTAGCATGCTGACTGTATGGTGCTTCTAAAAACCTTACTACATAGCTCTGGAGTGAAAGTGAAAGAACAGAATTTTCAGGAATTATTTCAGGCAACTCATAAGCATGGGCACTGGTTGGACCCAGAAAAAGGGAGTCTTAATGAGTGGAAAGAAGTAATGCGTGGTTTGCGTCAAGCCTATCAGTCTGCGGACTCCATTCCTGTGAGTGTGTGGTCTCTGTGTGACCTTATTTACACCACTTTGGCTCCTAAACCATCTGAACGGTCTGACTCTTCTGATTCAGAATCTGATACTCCTGCTCTTCCTGCATCTCAGGATTCGCCTGTCCGGCCACCTCATATTTATGAAAATCTGGATAAAGGGAAACATAATCCTTTGGAAGGGGAGAGAGAGGCTTAGTTTTTGAGTTCTAAATCCCGTGTGAACTATGGTACTGAGCAACAGCCTAAAGCTTTTCCTTCCTCACCAGTCTCACAGCCTTCGGCTCCTTGGCCGGAGCCCCCTGTAGTTCAGGAACCTCCCTCCACTAGATCCTGATACACCATGGGATGATGGGGTATTTAGAGCCGCGGTCACAATACCAAAGACGTCTATGCCTGCTCTCTCATCTTTTCAACAAGCTGTAGGAGCAGCGAGGCGAGAAGGTGACCCTGATGCTTTGGTTTTGCCTGTTGTCATGACTGAGGTGCCCCCTAATGCTCAGCTTCCACAAGGCGGGGTACAATTTGAGCATACGCCTCTCTCTTTAAAAACTAATATGGAGATTAAACAGGCATGCACACAACATGTAGCTACATCCTCTTACACCACAGGTCTTATTCAGGGGTTGGCTCAGTCTGAACGACTCATTCCACATAATTGGGAAATGATCGCTAGACCTTGCTTATCCACTCCGGAATTTTTACAGCCCCGAACATGGTGGCAAGATGAAGCCTCTCAACAGGCTCAAAGAAATACAGCGACTAATCCTCCTCTTAATATTACCGTGGAGCAATTAATGGGGTCAGGGGGGTATCAAGGGGTATCAACTACAATCCGATGATCAACTTTTAAGTCAAATTAGATTTATTTGTCTTAGAGCATGGGAAAAGGATAGCCCCCCAGGATAGTCTCATCCTTCTTTTGTCAATGTAAAATAATCTAATGGAGAACATTATACTGATTTTATCGCCCAATTAAAACAAAATTTGGTGAAAACTGTTGCTCAAACTGAATTAAGTGAAGTTGCTCAGTTGTGTCCGACTCTTTGTGACCCCATGGACTGTAGCCTACCAGGCTTCTCTGTCCATGGGATTTTCCAGGCAAGTGTACTGGAGTGGGTTGCCGTTTCCTGATGCTTGCCTATGATAACGCAAATTCAGAATGTCAAAAGGTTTTACAGCCTCTCAAATCACAAGGAAAGCCTCTAGAGGATTATATTAAGGCTTGTCATGATATTGGATCAGAACCCTATAAGATGCAAATGTTGGCTCAAGCCCTTACGGGCTTGAAACAACAAGTGAATCAGCAGGTTCAATGTTTCAGTTGTGGTAAGAAAGGACACGTGTGGAAAAACTGCAAGACTAATAAAAATATAATAAATAAATAAGCCTACTCCCACAAATGAAAAGACACTTGGATCATGCCCTCGCTGTAATAAAGGCAATCATTTATTGCCTAACCTAATCAGTGTAGATCTAAATTTCATAAAAGGGATCCCCTTTGTCAGGAAACTGGAAGAAGGGCCCCACTCAGGGACCAGCAAACAATGTGAGCTCTCAGCAAACCTGGAGCGCTGTTCCTTTTGTGTACACAGCCAGCGAACAGCAACCTCATCCAGCCCTTCCAAACCACTCACCCGGGTTGCCAACTTCCTTCCTGCAACATCCAGGAGCTCAGCATTAGATGTCCCCGCCATTGATAATTTACTTCTTATGCCAGCTATGGGAATTTATAAAATCCCTACTGGAATTAAAGGTCCAATACCTAAAGCAAGTGTGGGATTATTATTAGGACACAGTAGTTTAACAAGTAAGGGAGTTCAAGTCCTAATGGAGATTATAGGTAAAGATTATGAGGGTGAAATTTCTATTATGATGAAAACAGAGTATCCTTATCAAATAATAAAAGGAGATCATATAGCTCAATTGTTATTATTACCTATGTCTCTACTAGTAAATCTCATATTAAAAGAACTGGAGGATTTGGAAGTACAGGAAAACAGGTATATTGGCAAACTTTTGTATCTGATTCTAGACCCATATTATCTGTATATATTAATAATAAGCAATTTTCAGGACTTGTAGATACTGGAGCTGATGTTTCTAAAATATCTAAAAAGCATTGGCCAATTTCTTGGCCTTTAACAGATGTTCCTATTATGTTAACTGGAATTGGAACTATGCAAAATATTCAAAAAAGTACTAATATTTTGACCTGTTCAGGTCCCAAACAACAACCTGCAACTTTACAACCTTTAGTTGCAGATATCCCTATTAATTTATGGGGATGAGATTTATTGATGCAATGGGGAGCTTATGGAACAATTCCTACTATATCTTCTCAAGCTAAACACATTATGGGAAATATGGGATATAATGCTGTTCAAAATACACAGGCTTTTTAGTGCAGGCCACTGCCGAACAACAAAAAATTTTCCAGCAATTAAATTGACATGGAGATCTGATGAGCCTGTTGGACAGAGCAGTGGCCCCAACCACAGGAAAAGTTACAGGCTCTTGAACAGCTAGAAGAGGAACAATTATCTCTTAATCATATTGCCTCAACTACCAGCCCTTGGAATTCTCCTGTCTTTGTTATTAGGAAGAAATTAGGAAAATGGAGAATTTTAACTGATTAAGAAAAATTAATGCTATAATTGAACCTATGGGTGCTTTACAACCAGGCATTCCATCACCGTCTATGATACCACAAAACTGGAAAATAAAAATCATTGATCTTAAAGATTGTTTCTATACTATTCCTCTACAAGGATCTGATGCTATCCATTTTGCTTTTACTGTATCGTCAATTAATAATAAAACACCAGTGTCTTGATATTACTGGAAGATATCGCCACAAGGAATGCTTAATAGTCCTATATTATGTCAATTATATGTCTCCCAACCACTTGAATTTATTAGAAAACAATTCCCTCAGGCCTGTATTATCCATTATATGGATGATACTCTTTTAGCTTCTCCTTCTGTGGAGGAACTTCAACGTATTTTCTTAAACACAGAGATTAAATTAAAAGAATATGGGTTACATATTGCTGTGATAAATTACAAGAGCAGGAACCATATGCCTATTTAGGATATATATTGCAAAGAAATACTATTAAACCACAAAAAATACAAATTTGAACTGATTCCTTGAAAACTTTAAATGATTTTCAAAAATTATTAGGAGATATAAACTGGTTATGACCATCTTTAGGAATTCCTAATCATTCTTTGACACAACTATTTCAAATCGTACAAGGTGACTCTGATTTAAATAGCCCCCAGGTACTAACAGAACAAACTAAACAGGAATTAGATCTTGTGAACCAAGCTATCCAGCAAAAGTGATAGTGAAAGTGAAGTCACTCAGTCGTGTCCGACTCTTTGTGA
This sequence comes from Cervus canadensis, assembly GCF_019320065.1. Taxonomy (NCBI): domain Eukaryota; kingdom Metazoa; phylum Chordata; class Mammalia; order Artiodactyla; family Cervidae; genus Cervus; species Cervus canadensis. Next base: position 2,250,119 of record NC_057413.1, on the reverse strand, counting down.
CCCCATGGACTGTAGCCTACCAGGCTCCTCTGTCCATGAGATTTTCCAGGCAAGGGTACTGGAGTGAGTTGTCATTTCCTTCTCCAGGGGATCTTCCCAACCCAGGGATCGAACCCAGGCCTCCTGCATTGTAGGCAGACACTACTTATTCTTCTTACTTTAGATTCCCTTACAGGAATATTATGGCAACCACAGGTTAAGGTTGTCATAATCCTCAAATGGGGATTTTTGTCCCACACTCCTAAGAAAATAATGACTACTTACATAATGCTTATTTCCTTTCTTGTTTCAAAAATGAGATCCAGATTACAACTTTCTGGTTATGCTCTGTATGAAATTGTTCTTCCTTTCATTAATGAGCAAATCCATAGATTATTTGTTACCAGTATGGATTGGCAAATTGACATTGCTGATTTCATAGGTGAGGTTCATAACCATTTTCCAAAGTCACCTTTGATTACTATTGCTGCTAAACACAAATGGATAATTCCTATTATTACTAAAACAATTCCTCTTACTAGTGCCCCTATTTATTTCACTGAAGCAAATAAAACTCTCAAAGATGGTTATACTGGACCCACAACAAAGGTGCGGCAATCCAGCCTAACCTCTGCTCAGCAAGCCGAATTAGAGGCTACTGCCCCCTTATTACAGGATGTTTTTACAGCACTCAGGTATGACCTAAATCAAATCCCTAATGATGACACAGTGGAAGTGAGAAATAGATTTAGGGGACTAGATCTGATAGAGTGCCTGATGAGCTATGGACAGAGGTTCATGACACTGTACAGGAGGCAGGGATCAAGACCGTCCCCAAGAAAAAGAAATGCAAAAAAGCATAATGGCTGTCTGAGGAGGCCTTACAAATAGCTGAGAAACAAAGAGAAGTCAGAAGCAAAGGAGAAAAGGAAAGATATTCCCATTTGAATGCAGAGTTCTGAAGAATAGCAAGGAGAGATAAGAAAGCCTTCCTCAGTGATCAATGCAAAGAAATAGAGGAAAGCAACAGAATGGGAAAGACTAGAGATCTCTTCAAGAAAATTAGAGACACCAAGGGAACATTTCATGCAAAGATGGGCTCAATAAAGGACAGAAATGGTATGCACCTAACAGAAGCAGAAGACATTAAGAAGAGGTGGCAAGAATACACAGAAGAACTGTACAAAAAAGATCTTCACGACCCAGATAATCACGATGGTGTGGTCACTCACCTAGAGTCAGACATCCTGGAATGTGAAGTTAAGTGGGCCTTAGGAAGCATCACTACAAACAAAGCTAGTGGAGGTGATGGAATTCCAGTTGAGCTATTTCAAATCCTGAAAGATGATGCTGTGAAAGTGTTGCACTCAATATGCCAGCAAATTTGGAAAACTCAGCAGTGGCCACAGGACTAGAAAAGGTCAGTTTTCATTCCAATCCCAAAGAAAGG
>NC_057413.1:2071122-2247642 GCF_019320065.1 Cervus canadensis | reverse complement strand
AGGCTATGGTTTTTCCAGCAGTCATGTATGGATGTGAGAGTTGGACCATAAAGAAAGCTGAGTGGTGAAGAATTGATGCTTTTGAACTGTGGTGTTGGAGAAGACTCTTGAGAGTCCCTTGGACTGCAAGGAGATCCAACCAGTCCATCCTAAAGGAGATCAGTCCTGGGTGTTCATTGGAAGGACGGATGTTGAAGCTGAAACTCCAATACTTTGGCCACCTGATGCGAAGAGCTGACTCATTTGAAAAGACCCTGATGCTGGGAGGGAATGAGGGCAGGAGGAGAAGGGGACGACAGAGGATGAGATGGCTGGATGGCATCACCGACTCAATGGACATGAGTTTGAGTGAAGTCCGGGAGTTGTTGATGGACAGGGAGGCCTGGCGTGCTGCAGTTCATGGGTTCGCAGAGCGTGTGACACGACTGAGCGACTGAAATGAACCGAACTACATCGCGTCAAGCCCCGCCCCGTCCCCCGTCTCCGCCCATGGCCCCGCCCCCTGCCTCTACTTCTACCTATGGCGTCAGGCTCAGGCCCCGGCCCCGCCCCCGCCCCCCGCTTCTACCTATGGCTAGAGGCCCCGCCCCGGCCCCGCCCCCGGCCCTTCCTTCTGCCAATGGCATCAGGCCTGGCTCCCGGCTGGCAGTCCCGCCCTTGTCCTCGGGCGGCCATGGCGGGGTTGGCAGGCCGGTTCGCCAGGCGCTGGTGCTCCGGACTTCTCCGCAGGTACTTACTGACTCGGGCCCAGGGCCGCCCTTGGACGCCGCGTCCTTGCTGGAGCGCGCTGCCTCCTGCCGCAGCGGGCTGCGCGGGCTGGCCGGGGAGCGTGACGTCAGGCGTCCGCCGAGCCAGGTCCCGCTGCGCGGGGCGGGGGGGGTGCTGTGTGCGAGGCCTGCCGGATCCGGACCGCCGGAGGAGTGCCCCGCGGGTCCGGGGGGGGTGACCCGGGTGCTTCGCGGAGGATGTCCTCCGGGTGACTCCTGGCGGAGGGCGAGGCGGGCCACGTGGGGCCGGCCCCGGGACGCTTAGGCGACGGGGAGACCGCGGCACGCGCCGGGCGCCTTCGAGGAGAGGGACGTTCCCGGTTTCTGTATTAAACGGTCGTGCTTTGTAATTGTTTTTAAAACTCGATTTTAAAATAAATACGTTTGCATTGTATTTTGTGAAAAAAAAAATGCACATTTCGGCCTTTATGGACATTTAAAATTTTCCATTCGTTTTCTACTTGAAACTTGCAGCTGCCAGATTCGTGTAGGATTCAGAGTTTTTCCTTTTTAGGGGGAAAACAATAAGTGGATTCAGTTATTTAATATAAAACTTGTCCTTTAGTCGCTAAGTCTTTTGTGACCCAATGGATTATAGCCCTCCAGGCTCCTCTGTCTTTGGATTCTCCAGGCAAGAATACTGGAGTGGGTTGCCTTTTCCTCCTCCAGGGGATCTTCCCAACCCAGGGATCGAACCTGGGCCCCCCGCATTGCAGGCATATTCTTTACCACTGAGGCACCAGGGAAGCCTAATATAAAAGCAGAAGGCTAATTTTACTGAATGGCATTAGTTCAACGTTTGGACTCACTCTTTGAAAGTTATATTATCGCAGAGGAGGTGGTACATTTGTTATGTTTGGGCTTTATCTTGGGTGCTATTAACTATCACTCAGGGCCATTGCTGTGAACACCCGTGGTTGGTTTGTGACCTCACTGCTGTGCTGTGATGCTTTTCCCACCCCTCTGCTCATAGTGTGTGCTTAAAAAGGACTCAGCTGGCCATGCTTGCGGTCCCCACTCTTCTGCTGGCTCTTTAGACTCGTGGAGGTGAGGACTGAGCGTGTCTGCTCAGTGAGCGTCACAGCCTAGCATCCAGGCCAGGTAGGTTCCCCCGGGTAGGTCCTCCACCTCCCTTAAGAAAACAGCGCTATCTGCAACACCAACCAGTTTTCCTTCTGAAAATTTACCTTCCTTCTCCCCTCCTGTCATGTGTGTGTGTGCTGGGACACACGTGTTTGCTGAACAGAGAGTTAGGTATTGACCTGATAAAAGTTTATACTTTGTTAATCAGTGACTACATCATAGAGCAAAAGGCTCTTGTGCCCTTGGAGCAGAAGAGCAAGTTCCAGCAGCAGGAGCTGGCAGCAAAGTAAGGATTTATTGCAGGACACCAAGGGAGTGGGCGGAGAAGCCGCAGAAACCCTCTCAGGGGTTTTTTTGCAGGGGAGAAGGGGGGAGAGCAGAGAAGCTGAAGTTAGTTATCCTCTGGTGACAGTAATCATTGGACGTCTCTGGTTTATGACTCTCTGGCCAGGTGGTCTGTGGCTTGGAGGTCTGTGGGCTCATCCTGCTCTGTAGAAATAGCCTGAGTTTGCACGTTTCGGGGTCTGTTCAGAATGGCAGTTTTAGTACAAGAGCGATAGCATCAGTAGCAGCAGTTTTAGTCATCTGACTGGTGGCGTGGTGCTTGCTTCGCCCAGGATTGAGGTCAGAGGGGCTAAGAAAGGGGATGGAATTGTGGGCAGAAGGACGACTCACGAAGTCACTAGGGAAATTTGGTTCTGGAGGGACGCAGGTTCAACTGTAGAGGCTGTTTGTGGATCTTGGGATGCTGAATTCTTCCTGTATACTTTACCCCTGTGGTCTCGGTATCCTTATTTTGTCTGTGGGGTGCATGTCAGCTCAGTCGTGTCCGACTCTTTGCGACCCTATTGATTGTGGCCCTCTAGGCTCCTCTGTCCGTGGGATTCTCTGGGCAAGAATACTGGAGTGGGTTGCCATTATGCTCAGAGGTTGAGATTGTCTTGTCAGTGTTTTATTTGACATGGGTTCATGGCAGGAATTATAATCATTTCACAAGCCAGAAGTATACAGGATAGTGTCTCTTAATAAGCCAGGAGTTTTGACTTTGCCATCCAAGAGCTGGGCTTCCCTTGTGGCTCAGCTGGTAAAAGAATCTGCCTACAGTGCGCTAGACCTGGGTTCGATCCCTGGGTTGTGAAGATCCCCTGGAGAAGGGAAAGGCTGCCCACTCCGGTATTGTGGCCTGAAGAATTCGATGGACTGTACAAAGGGTCAGACACGACTGAGTGACTTTCAGTTTCCCAGAGACAATATCCAGCTGCCAGCCTCACAATAAAAGTCTCTCGATGCTGGAGTAGTTCACTGGGGTGGCCAGAGAGGCGGATTCCACGGTGCCCCCGTTTAGCTTTTACCACTACTGATGAGAGTCCCGTTCACCACGGCAGGAACTAGTGCCCCAAGGTCTTGGAGAGTTATTTAGATCAGCAGAGGGGAACTTTGCCCAGGCTGAAACTCTCAGATCATCCCCACAAACTCTGGGCATTTACAGTCTGAATGTCCCTTCCACGTAGTTGCTTCACCAGTTTTTTGTTTTTAGCTGCACCAGGTCTTGGAGCATGTAGGATCTGGCGTCCTGACTAGGGATCAGACCGAGGCTCCCTCCATTGGGAGCGCAGTGTCTTAGCCAGGGGACCACCAGGGAGGTCCCTCATAAAACTATGCTTGTAAATATAATGTTTTTTTGCTCTTTGCCATCATCAAGTGGGTTAAAATGACTTCAGTTGCGCAAGAGGCTTGGCAGCCCTCAGGGCCTGCCCCTGGCGCTCCTGCTTGTCACCTTCTCCCAGGCGTCTCATTTACTTCCTGCCTGTGGCAACATTTCTGGGCTCCTCCGCCTCTGGCTGCTTTTCTCTATGAGGGCCTTCCTTATGGAAGTTAGCTTCTGTCTGGATTTCTTATCTAGGGACCGGTTTGGAAACCACTAACCATTCACAGCGGGGTGGCTGGGGCAAGTGCAAGGAAAGTATTGCTGGAGAAACGCGGCGTTTTGGCGTGGAGGAGCTGGAAACGGTAGGAACACGCGTGCTGGTTGCAGCCCCACGCAGGTCCCAGCCCTCGGGCTGCACGTGCGCAGCCCGGCCATGCGAGCCAGCCAGAAGGACTTTAACAGCGCAGTGGACCAGGTGAAGCTCCTGAAGGAGGATCCGGGCAATGAAGTGAAGCTGAAACTCTACGCACTCTACAAGCAGGTAAACGCCTCGGGTGTTTGGGAAACATCTTGAGCACGTGGGTCCTCAGATAGACATGCTGTCTGTTGCTCTGAAAAGGCAGCCTGAGTGCTTTTAGGGTGCGTTACTGCCTTTCCTCTAAAGAGTGTATGCGTGAGTTTATTAGATTAGATTTCAGAGTACTGTTAAGGCAAATAATCACTCCTTAGGATCACTCCGGAGTAAAAGAGACTTCAAAGATACAACCAAAACAACCACCAACAGTCAGCTGTCAGAGTGGCCTTGAGATAGTTGGGGAAATTTGAATAGGGATTGAGTATTAGATGGCACCTAGGAACTATTCTTAATAGCATCATGATTATATAAGAAAAAGTAATTTTTTTTTTTTTAGGAGTGCATACTAAGTACATGGAGTGAAAAACGGTGTGGTGTTTGCCATTCCCTAAAAAAATTAAGCAAAATAGAAAAGAAAAGGATGGTTGAAGCAAATATAGCAAAAATGAGAGTTAATTGAATTTGGGAGCTGAATATTGGAGGTTCATTATAATATTCTACTCATATATATTTGACAATTTTTATAAAAACATTTCAAAACTTGAGTTTTCAGTTACAGTGTCTGAAAACTATCCAGAAAGTCAGACCCTCTGGGCTCCTATGTCCTCTTTTTCTCTTCCTGTGATCCCTGTGAGCCCCTCTTCCTTTGATACTAGTGTGTATATTACAGAATTTAACCATGCCCCACAGGGGTCTGACCCTCGCCCTTGGGTTCTGGGAGGTAGTTTCTAAGCCCTTGAAATGCCAAGCGTGATAGACTGTCTTTGTTCACCTGGAGAGTCTAAGGATGGGATTTAGAGGGGACTGGCCACCCAGGTAGTGAGAGTGGGGTTGGGGGCGGAGGCTGCAGTTACTGAGACTAGCCCCAGGGAAAGCTCTGAACACTGAGGAGGCTGGGATGAGCTTCCCTGGTGAGCGGGGCTCTGTGTGCGTGTCACACGTCGGTTCGGGGACTGGGCGAGTACACAGTCCTGACTCTGCAGTGGCCGGTGCAGTGGGTGGGCACACTCACCTCTCCCAGACTCCACCCATGGCTCCTCCCTTGCTGATCTGCGTCCCTGTCCCCTGCCGCTGCAATGACTGTAACTGAGAGGAGGAGAGTGTGTCCTGTGAGCCGTCCTCCAGGTCACTGCCTGGGTCAGAGAGCGCTTCCAGGAGCCCCTGGGCTCACACCCGTGTGTCAGACGTGGGGGGCAGTCTTGGGGCCCATGTTGCCTCTAGCATCCCCGATGGCTAACTCTTGAGAAATAAGTCTTTTTCTTTGGACCATCTTAGCCTCCTTTACTGTCTTTGTCTTTCAAAGCCTCTCTCTTCTCTTCTCTTTTAGCTAGTTAGTTATATTATGAAAATCAAAGGCATGGTTATTAAATGGAGTTTTAAGTTGCCATATCTGAAAAGAATAGTGCATATATATATATTTTTTAATCTCAAAACACTCACTGCACCTCCCCCCCGACAATGTCCTTCAGTTAAGTGTCCTAAGGGCCGGTGGCTCTGGTCCCCACCCCCCACCTCTACCCCTGCCTCCCTCCAGGTGCAGCTCTTGCTCACTTACCGGACGCCCACCACCACAGATCTGGGAGGACTTGGTGGGGGTTGGTACCTCTGAATGAACTTTCAGGATATACCGTGTTTTCTAAATGTTTGTTGGCTAGTTACCTTTGAAGATTGTTTGCTTGAACCATCATTATATAAACCTAAGGAATGATTCGTTTTTTGAAAGCATTTACCCAAACCCTGATCTTGCATTATGTTCGTACGCGGCAGTTATCACTTATTTTAGGGGCTGATAACCCATCATAGCATATTTGGGCTCTCCAGTCTCTTTTCTCCTGTTTGTACATTTTTAGCAGCAGCATCAAAGAGAGAGCAAGGGAGAGGAAAGTTCAGATCAGTCTCTGTACCTTGTGAAACTGCCTGGGAGGGGAAGGCGCAGTCATGCCAGTGTGCATTTTATGGATCTCAGCTGTTCAAGGCTCCGGTTTGCATGTGCGTTTGACCAGTAACTGCCTCTCTCCTTCATAGGCCACTGAAGGACCCTGTAACGTGCCCAAACCAGGTATGCTGGACTTTATCAATAAGACCAAATGGGATGCATGGAATGCTCTTGGCAGTCTGTCCAAGGTACATGGACTTCCCGTCCTGCTTTTATTTCACTTACTGTGCTCCTAAGGGGGGTGGGTGTTTCTCCCTATTGAGACACTAAGATGAGCCTTCTGAGGACAGAGGTCCCTGTATCCAGCCGAGACCTTCATTGCCATCAGGGGTACTGACCAGGACAGGAAGTGTCTCAAAATGCTTGCTCATCAACTGTGGGCTGAAATCACCGTCTCTCATTAGGAAGCTGCCAGACAGAAGTACGTGGACTTGGTGTCCAGTCTGAGCGCCGCCTCCGAGTCCCCCAGCCCAAAGGCACCTGCAGCAGACAGGAAGCAACTGGAAGGCGACAGCCTGGTGGTGACCTCCGAAGACGGCATCACCACCATCAGGCTGAACCGTCCAACCAAAAAAAACGCTCTCACCACTCAGGTAACGCCGTCTGCCCCGGGAGTCCGTCCTGCTTTACTTGGCTTCCTCTGTTTCACTCAAAAACCGTAGCGTGTCAGCATCCTTTTGGGTTCTGTAAATACAGCCGAGGTAAGCGTTTGGCACTTTGAAGAGGGTGGGCTTGCAGACCGACGTGGAGAGGACCCTCTGGGTAGGGATGATCATTTTCAGTCTTCTCCTTTCCTCGTCTTCCCTCTTTCACGCAGATGTATCGTGACATCATAGCTGCACTTCAGGCTGCAAGCAAGGATGAGTCAGCCATAACTGTTTTAACAGGTAAGACATTTCCTTGGATTTCTTAATTAAATCTCTGTTTGGGGGCGGGGGAGGATTTTCTCCTAGAAAGGGAATTGAGTAAATAAGCTCTATCATCTTTTCTAGTGCTGAGATACCCTAATTCTTAAATACATAAACAATATGGTAAGACATAGGATTGATATCTCTATCATGTAAAAAGCAGGTACAATTTGGTAAGAAAAGTGCTAAACCTGTTAGATAAATTGGTGAGTAAAATGAATAGACAGTTTGTATGAGAAAGTCTTGGCATCAAAGAAACAAGCAAAATGCAACCAGATTAATAAGCACGAACACAAATAAAAATGATGAGATACCATTTTATATTAATGCTTATCTGAATTAGCAAAATCTCATACTATACCAAATTTTGACAAGGTTATGGTAGAATAAATGCCCCTTGCTGACAGCAATATAAATGACTTTAAAAAGTGTTAGTTACCTTTTAAAAACACAGCATTTGGCAATATGTAAAATGTTCACATACTGCGACACAGGAATCTCCCAAAACATTCTAAATACTCTAAATAACCATCATAAACCACATGACAGAACATCCTGTAGAGATGTATTGCAAAAGCATTAAAAAGTATAACTGTAGAGACTAACCATATAGGAAAATGTTTAAGAAATAAGACATTAGCAATTGTATCAGCACTGTGATAGTAATTGGAAAATACGGGCGCTGGTGGGCCTGGGCTGAGGAGAACGTGGTGATTGAGCTTGGCAGGGGCTTTGCATGCGTGTAGTGGCGAGGGCTACGGTTCTAGACTCAGATCAACTTGAGTTTAAATCCAGCTTCACTTCTTGCCACTTGTGGGTGAATTCTGCTTCCTAAATGGAGACAACAGTGTCGTCCTGACCCCGCAGAGCGGTCAAGATGGTGATATGAGGCAGTGAAGGGCAGGGCTCACACAGGCACTTGGGAGGTGGGAGCTACTACTGTGTGTTGGCGTGGCAGAAGCAGGGGTCATTTTATTTATATTCTTTTTTGGCTGCACCACGTGGCTGGTGGGATGTTAGTTCCCCAATCAGAGGCTGAACTCCCGTCCTTGGTAGTGAAAGTACAGTGTCCTAACCACCGGACCACCAGGGAATTCCCAGGAGTGATTTTAATTTTCATTGAAATTTATAAAATATATAATATTATATAGAGATATCAGAGCACTTTTAGTAAAAAAAAAAAAAAAAGAAAGAAAGAGGTAAGGAGAAAGACACCTAACAGCTAATGAGAAAGGGTGAGGCGGAGACGACCCAAAGATGCTCTGGCATCCCACGTGTACGCCTAGGAGAAGGAAGACAACAGGAACAGTCCAGAGGCAGCATTGGCTGGGTACAGGAGAAGAATCGTTTCTGATTTTTCAGTTAACATTTTTTAAACTAAACGTACAATGCAGGCACATCATTTTTTAAAAATCCAAAGACTATGAAATGGCATATAACTAACTAAACTAAAAACCCCAGTCCTGTGTCCTAAAAAACCGCAGCTTTTCTTGAGCCTTCTAGAAACTGCCCGTGTGTGTGTGTGTGAGATTCTCCCCACCCCTCCTTTCATAAACAGAAAAGGAAGCACATAATACACACATACTGCACCCGCCTTTCTCTCTCCTCACTGCGTGTCCTGAACATTTGTTCTCAGTCAGCACCTGCAGGATTGCAAAGTGTGAGAGTTTCAGGACTCCACAGTTTATCTCGTCATTCCTCTATCAGTGAACAGGTAGACTGTACTTAGTCTTTTGCTATTAAAATCATGCTGCGGGGAATATCCTCAGACATACATCTTTCAGCGAAGGTGCAAAGATATCCATGTTGTAGAAGTCAAACTGCGGAGTTTCATAATACCTGGTCATAACGGCTAACGTTTGTATCATACTTTCTGTTTGCCAAGCACTGGGCTAAGCATTTTAATCTGTTTGGTAGCTTTCTTAATTCTTAACTCTTCTAAGCTTTCTTGCAATAACCCTATGAGATTAGGCCCCATTATTACTAGTATTTTACAAGTAAGAAAACTGAAAGATTAAGTACTGATAAATAGTGCTTATTCTCTGGGCTTCCCAGGTGGCGCTAAGGTAAAGAATCTGCCTGCCAGTGCAAGAGACATAAGAGATGTGGGTTCAACCCCTGGGTTAGGAAGATCCCCTGGAGGAGGGCATGGCAGCCCACTGCAGTATTCCTGCCTGGAGACTCTCCACAGACAGAGGAGCCTGGCGGGCTACAGCCCGAAAGGTCACAAAGAGTCCAACGTGACTTAGCACGCATGCTTGTTCTATAGTTATTTTCTATATACCCTTCACTTTTGGTTTCTTATTATTTTTATCTAAGCGTTGTAATAATAGGTCCTTCGGTTTTTAGAAAGGATTTTTGTTTGTTTTGCATTTCTGTTATCAATTCCTAGCTTATAATCAGAGATGATCAGTTTTTCTAATTTTTTTAAGAATCTGTTAAAATTTTCATGTATACTAGATATATATTAAAATCTCTACCTTGAAGATTAAGAAGCAGAAAATGGCCAATTTTTTTTATACCATCCAGAAACACTTAAAAAGTAACTTCAGGGACATCCCTAGTGGTCCAGTCCCTGCTCCCAATGCAAGGGACACAGACGTGATCCCTGGTCGGGGAAACAGATCGCATATGCCACTCGGCCTGGCCAAGTAGTAACAATAAATGTTTAAATTTTTTAAAAATGTTAAGAACTAAAAGTAAGTTCACTCTTGATTTTTAAGGTGTAGAGTTAGAATTATGTCGATTAGACTTGCCTTTCTAATTCATGTTATATAGATGCCCTGAATTCTGCTTTCCCTTCTAACTTATCTATCTTGGACTGAGCAGACCAAACTGAAGGCTCCTGTTATTTTCTGATGGTGCCTCTCTCGGCCCATCGAGCGCCGGGCGACCCGCCCCAGAGCCTTCCCGGGCACTGTCAGCTCCGGAGAACACCCCCCAGCCTGTTTCCGCGCCCCCACCCCCGACAGCCGTTCAGGTCTCACTGCAGTTGTCCCCGCCTCGGCAGAGCCCCTCCCCGAGCCCCCAGATGAGACCAGAGCCCCCTCTGCCGGCTCTCCCGTCCTGGCGTCCCTTCCTGTCCCAGCCGCGTTGCCTGCGTTTGTCAGCGTATCTTTAAGGCAGCGTCCGGCCGCCCCAGTCCGGCCGCGAGGGCAGGCACCCCCGGGGGCTCACGGCTCGCCAAGCCTGGTGCCCAGGAGGTGCCCGGGAGCGGCGGGTGTGTGAGTGGCGCGCCCGTGGCTTGTGTTCGCAGGCAGCGGGGACTACTACTGCAGCGGGAACGACCTGACCAACTTCACGCATCTGCCCGCCGGCGGGCCGGAGGAGATGGCCAGGAGCGGGGAGGTCCTGCTGAGGTGAGCGGCCGTCTGACCCGGGGGCTCGCCCCGTTCCTCAGGGGGTCTAAGGTTGCAGAAAAGAGAAACACTTGTTCCCTGTGGTCGGCTGTGACTTCCACAAGCCTACTTGTCAGGCCGCCGTCTGGAAGGGCATCTGGTTCCTCGCGGATTCTCCCGTTCCCCTGAGCGCTCCTCACAGGAGCCGACTCGAGGGCCATCAGCCAGCTCCCGGCGCGGTCTCAGTTCTCCCGCGTCCAGGCAGAGTCGGTCACGACTTAGCAACAGCACCACCGCCGCCGCACTGAGGCAGAGGAGCCCAGCGCCGTCTCCCGGGCTGGGGGAGGCCTTGCTGCCGGGACCGCTGCGCCCAGGGGACTGGAGACGGGCCCTGATGCCCAGCGCTCTGCCGCCCAGCCGCTTCTGATGCCCAGCGCTCTGCCGCCCAGCCGCTTCTGATGCCCAGCGCTCTGCCGCCCAGCCGCTTCTGATGCCCAGCGCTCTGCCGCCCAGCCGCTTCTGATGCCCAGCGCTCTGCCGCCCAGCCGCTTCTGATGCCCAGCGCTCTGATGCCCAGCCGCTTCTGATGCCCAGCGCTCTGCCGCCCAGCCGCTTCTGATGCCCAGCGTGCTGGGACCTCGCAGCCCATGCTGACTCCGAGTTGGCCGCTGGCTCACGGCCCTGACCAAATGCCCAGGACGCAGGATCTGGACCGAGGCCGGTCCCTGGACTCCTGCGGGCACCCTTCCCGTGCCCTGCAGACGGGGCCCGGGTGAATCAGGGGCCGCAGGCCGGGGAGGCGCCCGGAGGTGGACACGTCCCCAGCCCGCCCAGAGAAGCACGTTCCGGACCCCGATCCTGCTTGTAGCTCGGTGACGCTGCTTGGGAACAGCTCAACACACTGTCTGTTTCCGTGTCTGCAGGGATTTCGTCGACTGTTTAATAGATTTCCCGAAGCCTCTGGTGGCCGTGGTCAACGGGCCGGCCGTGGGGATCTCCGTCACCATCCTCGGGCTGTTTGACGTCGTGTACGCGACCGACAGGGTAAGTCCCCTTGCAGAAACGAGTGATGTCAGGCTGGTGAAAACGCGCCCCTCTAAATGCTGCTTTGTCGTTGCTGGTAGTAAGCAGAGGGTGTGCGGTCGGGGGTAGAAGGGATGAAAGTTACATTTTTCCCAAAGAATTAGTCTGCCGTGACACGTTTGATTCTCCCTTCACTGTTAACCTGAATCTTCCTAAACACCAGTGTCATCATGAACATTGTCCCAGCCCTTTTGGTTCTATTTATTCTCATCATGTGACACAAGAGTTATTCAACTTTGCTCTAAAATAGTCAGAAGACCTTCAGACTTGCAAGCAGGGGTAAAAAAAAAAGAGCAGCTTTGAAGGTTATGCAGGTGAGTTACTTGATCATTTTTTTTCAGTGTGAATGAACCATGGAATCTAGAAATCTAGACTAAGAAAGGACTTTCAGGCGCTATCTACTTTCACTCCCTGCTTAGCAGATAAGAAAACCAAAGCTCAGAGAAGTTACTGCCTCATGCTCACCATTGAATTATATAGATTGTCACTTCAGTTCCTACTATAGTAGTGATGTATGTTGTAGCAGAAAATAAAAATTTGGAAACTATGGAAAAGTACAAGGAGAAGAATAAATTTAAAAATCTTTCCTTGGGACTTCCCTACTGGTCCAGTGGCTAAGACCCCACGCTCCCAGCGCCGGGGGCCCGGGTCCAGCCCCTGGTCAGGGAACTGGACCCCCAGTGCCAACCAGGAGTGTGCATGCCACAGTGCCGAGCCTCCATGCCACCACGAAACCCGCTATGGCCAGATAGATAGATGCTAAATATTTTTAAAAAATAAAATCACTCCTCTCCCCACTCAGAGATAAGCAGTGCTAACATTTGGGTTATTTAGCTTACCTAATTTAACCAGTCCCTGACACTGGGAACCCTAGCATGTCTAGTTTTTTTTTCCTTAGAAACAAAAATGTGATAAGCATTTATCTTAGCACCTTGACCCTAGAACTTTTCCTGTAGAACTAATCACCACCTCTTAGGGTTATCAGAGTCTTAGAGTGACTCTTGCTTTTGTGGCAGTGAAATTTGCCAATGTACACACATCCTCGCGGGGAACACTTGGTTTTCGCCGCTGAAGAGATTCCTGGTTTTGTTGGAGGTACTTTCTCCAGTAACAGGGCATTTACAAGGGTCCTTTACTCCCTGCTCCATCTTTGACCGGATTCCTTTTAATCCAATTGGGCATATTGTCAAATCTAATACTTATTAATAATTTTTCCATAAAAATAGCAAGTGCAATTATAGACGCTTGGCTACCTAACCTTTGTAGGTGGGACTTTCTGCTCAAAGGCAGAAATTCAGTCTTCAGTCCCATTCTGTGTGTTCAATGACCCCTCAGTTGACCTGCTTTGAGCAGGGTCAGAGCAGACGCTCCTGACCTGAACTTGGCGGTCTCATAACCACATAGTGTCCTATTTGCATCTTACTGTCCCACTAGATTCCAAATGATTGTCTTGGGCATCATCTTTTTAAAGATTCCTAGGACTCCGTCTTATGATAAACTTAAACTAAAATTGAAATCAGAGGGAAATGTGTGTGTGTTGTATATGCTGACAGATTGGGCCCAAGTTAAGATATTTGACAAATAGTGACCACTGCTGAGATCACCCAACTGAATTAAACCAAGGTTCAATTTCAAATCAGAGAAAGGTACAGAGGAAAGAAACTGTTGAGAGGAATTCCTTTTATAGGATCTACTCATTCCTGGTTTCCTGAATGTATACCATATTAAATGTGGGTTAACGTTTAACGCACATGACCAATTATTCTTTGCTGTGGGCAGTAGGTCACGCCTGCCCATCAGTGTCTCCATCAGCAAACAGCACACTGCCCCTTTGAGCTCATAGAAGGCGGAGGTCCCAACAGTAGCCGGTCACTGAGTGCTCACCTCAGAGGAGACGCTGCTGACGCCCGTCACAGGTAGTCAGTGAGCGCCCCAGTAACGGCCCGGGAGGCAGGGACGGTCATCCCCGTTCACAGATGAGAAAAGCCCGGCACAGAGGTCCAGAAGCTCCGGGGCCGCCAGGCGGCCTGACGCCAGCATCTGGCCGTCTCCACCTCTGTCGCTCTCATTTCTGAGAGTCAGCTCAGTGTTGCTTATGATAATGTGTATGAGCAGGTTAAATGCCGCCTGTCTGCAGCTTTCCACGCACCTGTTCGTGGCGCTTAGCAAGCTTGGCTCCTTCTTTGTTTTCTGGTTATGTTCCTTCCTTCTCAGCACGTTTTCTCCAAAAAGGTTTCTTTTGGGGGCAAAAGAGAAGGCAGGTGACTTTAATAACTGTTTACTTTATACTTTTATTAGTTTGATTTGTATGTGTCACACATCATATGTTTTTATCTTCTAACAACATTCATTGAAAAAAAACTCAACCATATCTTGATTATGGAAAATGAAGTCTAAATATGCTGTTTACAGAATTGTCAACTACAAATTAATTTCCTAAGACCTTTTCATTCATCAAGAAACACAATATTTCTGACATCTAGGAAAACACGGAAAACCACAGTTATTGTAGTCGAATAACTGACTGACTGTGTAGTCTAAATAACCAATATTAAAGTAGTTTCAGTATTTAAAGCCAATCAAAAACCTCTGGGGCAAAATCAAGACAGTTGAGAAAACAATAGAGGCTAACCTTGCCACTATAGTTTTAAAAATGAATCAATAAAGTGATGGATTAACAGCATAATATAGAGACGCAAGGTGGAGAGGAATAATATAGCTCACAGAAAAGAAAGTATAAATGGCTCTTAAAAATATGAGAAAGACACCGTTAAGAAAAGGACTCGAAAACGGACCATGTAAAGAACTCCTACAGCTCGATAATAAAAAGATAACCAAGCCAGCTTAAAAATAGTGGACAAAGTATTGCAAGTTACTTCACCAAAGAAGGCATTAAATAGCTGATAAACACGTGAAAAGATGCTCAGCGTCATTAATCGTTGTCGTTTAGGTGCTCGCTCATGTCTGATTCTTTGCAACCCCATGGACTGTAGCCCGCCAGGCTCCTCTGTCCATGGGATTTCCCAGGCAAGAACACTGCAGTGGGTTGCCACTTCCTTCTCCAGGGGGGTCTTCCCAACCCAGGGATTGAGCTTTTGTCTCTTACGTCTCCTGCAGACAGGTTCTTTACCACTACGGGCAATAGAATATTCTATATCTTGATTTTGGTAGTGGCTACATAACTGTATACATTTGTTTAAAACTCATCAAACTGTGTATGTTCAGAGAGTCAGTTTGTGTGTATATGGGCACACTTTGAAGATATTGTGGGTCTACTTCAGGACCACCGGGATAAAGCAAATGTCACAATAAAGTGAGTCACAGGAATTTTTTGATTTCCCAGTGCTTTGAGAAGTGATGTTTACAGTGTAGTCTGTTGGGTGTGCAAATAGCATTATGTCTAAAAAACCATGAGCTGTTTTAAAAACATTTTAATTTAAAAATAGCACTATTGGGAAAATGGCACGGATAGACCTGCTTGATACAGAGGTGCCACAAACCTTCAATTTATTTTTTAAAAAAAGAAAAAAGCGGTGTCTGAAGCACAGGAAAGCAAAGCCAGTGGAGTGAGGTCTGCTGTGTAAGATGATAAAGTGCTTCAGTTCAGTATTGTAAGGAGGACATAAACAGAGAGTGGTGTTTGTGAAATCACATGTGTAAAAAGATGATTTTCTTTTCTCATTTTCTCTCTAAAAAGGCAACCTTTCACACCCCGTTCAGTCACCTGGGCCAGAGTCCGGAAGGCTGTTCCTCTTACACTTTTCCCAAGATAATGGGCTCAAGCAAGGTGGGTCTCGGAAGCCTTAAAAACAAACGTTAATAAGCCTCTCCACTCCAAAAGCCGCCCTGCACGCCCTCTTCTTTCCCTCGTAATAGGGCCGACACAGAGAAGCACGTGGTCTGCTCTGCAGAGCCCAGAGGGTCACGAGCGGGGCCGACCGAGGGGAGGGGCTAGCGTGGAGGGGCCGGCGCTCAGGCTGCCCTCCGCAGACCGCGGGTCCCGCTGAGCCGGGTGCCCCTGTGCCTCTCCAGCCTTCCCTCCAGCCTGCTCCACGGGGCAGGGTGGGCACCCAGGGGCCGGGTGGCCGCTCCGGTCTGTCCCTGCGGCGGTGGAAACCTCGGTGCCCACCGTGTGTGTGCAGGACCCCGAGGGGAGCGCGGCGGGACGGGCGCCGGGGCGGGGGGCTTGGCAGACCCCCGAGATCTGAGAGGGGAGCAGAATGAATGGAGCCTCTGCCTGTTGTTGTCGGGTTTCCATGCGGAAAATGTGGGTTTTTTAAATCTTTTTTTTTTCTGGCCATGCAGCACGGCTTGCGGGATCTCAGTTTCCCGAGCAGGGATTGAACCTGGGACATGACAGAGAAAGCCTAGAATCCTAACCACTAGGCCACTGAAGAATTCCCCTTTTAAATCTCTTTCTTCTGTCGCATTCCCTGAAGAGTTACACAGATCTGAACTTTGAAAAGTCGGGCAGACCCAACTCACAGGCTTCGAGCGTTTGGCTGTGGAACAGTCTGTGAAGAACAATGGCACACGGAGAGATAGATGCCCACTCAGTGACCCCGGTTTTCTTAGCGCCTGAACGTTAGTCTTCATCACTTTCCTCCAGTTAATTAGAGCTCATCTGAGTCCCTGGGCAGGTCAGAGCTTGACTACTGTGTGAATATCCAGGGAAGGGACTTTTGACCGTTGCTGTTTCTAAAAGTTGGTTGTCATTCTCTATGACCATGAGTTTTCATTTGCTGCGGCTGTTGTTGTTTTTTTATAATTGTTAATCATGTACAAAACAAGAAATCATAGCTGCCGTTTGTCGTAGACCCAGTACCTGGCATTTCTGCTCCGGGTCCCGGCTCTTAGCTCCCCACACACAGAAGCAGCAGCCTCCACAAGCCTGCTCGAAAGCCTGACGGTCCCAGCACACAGCCTGCACACCGCTGCCTGGGGGCCACCAGTTTCTCCCCTGATGAGAAATACTGGCGGTCTCAGAGACCGAAGGACATGTCCGCGTGTCTGCCGAGAGCAGCTCACTCTGAGTCACTGAGACTTTCTTCACTGCGGTCACGTCCTAACCTTGCTTTTCATTCCAGGCGGCAGAGATGCTCCTTTTTGGGAAGAAGTTAACAGCCCAGGAAGCGTGTGCCCAAGGACTCGTTACCGAAGTTTTTCCCGATGGCACTTTTCAGAAAGAAGTTTGGGCCAGGCTGAAAGCATATTCAAAGCTCCCCCCAAATGTTAGTATTCGGGCTTTTTGTTTGTTTGTTTGTTTGTTTGTTTTTTTACTTGCAAGAACTGTTTGCCTTAAATAGGCAATTAAAAAAAAAAAGACACATTCGCTTGCTCTGAGCACATGTAAATCTGACATTAAAAGAAACCATAATAACACGAGAAGGACGAAACTTACCAAATGGCTGTTCCACTTCTGGGCTGTGGAGACAGAAGGGCAGATCCTCCTGGCCGTGACCGAGGAGGCTGATCGGCCGCCTCTGCTGGGACTTCTGGCCTGGAGCCCAGGTGAGCAGGCAGACGGGTGAGCTTCGCGCTTGTGTTTCTTCATGCGCCCCATGAGCGCATGGGGTGAGCAACTGCCTCATGTCCTCGCTGCTCAGAACGCAGCCCTGGAGCCAGAAGTGTGTGGCCACACGCCCCGCCCACACCTGCCACGGTGACCTGTGCACACAGGAACGTTCGAGAAGGCCTGTCTTACCTTATAAGGTGTCACAGGATCAGAGGAACGAGCCACACAGCGTCAGAATTCTAGAATGATCCCAACTCCTCAGAATCCCTCTTCAGCCAGCTGTTGGTTTTGATTTTTCAGGCCATGAGAATTTCCAAGCAGATCATCAGAAACCGGGAGAAAGAAAAGTTGCACGCGGTCAACGCGGAAGAAAGCAGCGTCCTGAGGGAGAGGTGGCTGTCGGACGAGTGCATGAATGCCGTCGCGAGCTTCCTGTCCAGGAAGGCGAGGCTCTGATGCCGGCGCGGCCCCGCCGGCGCCTCCGGGGAAGCGTCGTCCCGCGGCTCCGCCTGTCGACCCCCGCGCCCAATAAAGCTCGCTGTGCCTTCCTTCGGCGCTCAGATACCCGCGCTGTGATTTATTGTGCTGGGGCCTTGGTGAAGGACAACGATGTCAGACGCGCCTGGGGAGCTTCCGCTGGCTCTTGGTCGGGGGCAGCCTCAGCTCCCTCGACATGAACGGCTGCTGCCAGGAGCACTGGAACATGCTCCCCGGCGCCCTGCTCTGGAACGCGTTCACCACGTTGCAGGCCGAGACCATGTCTCTGAAAACCACCACGGCGCTCTGCCGCCCGCACAGGGTCACCGACTCGATCGGCCCGAACGCCGACAGCCTCTGCGTGACCGAGGCCAGGTCTTCGGTGGGTCGCATGTTCTTTTTCAGCCACCTGGCAGGGGGAGTGGGCAGAAAGGAGCAGGACGATCAGAGGGTCAGTTAGAATCCTAGTTTCATTCCGCCCCTATCATCTGCCCAAAAGACGTGGAGAATTAGGCCATTTCCCAGGAACACAATATCCCCTATCAGTGGTTATTTCCTCATGTACTGTCCCGTCTTCATTCTCATTTAAGATGGTCCCTTATAAAAAGCACATCTGAAAGCTTACTGTCCTTGTAACCGAATAAAAACACAACTTACAGGATACAGTAAAATCAGTGCTGAGTGGGAAAATGTACAGCTGTCCGTGCTTACGTGAAAAAGCAGGGATCTGGCGGACTAGGATTAGAGGCAGGGCTCTGCCACTCAAGGTTGTATCCTGGGTCCCGGCCGTGTTGGGGCAGGCTGCTGCCTCCTGACTTGGCTGCAGCATTAAAGCCCTGCAGCTCAGTGGCTGGGTCCCTAGAATCCCACTCCAGCCCTGCTCGTTCTCCGCTCCCTGACCTGGGATGCGATGGCCCGCGGGGATCCCACACGCCTGCTCCGTCTCTGAGCGCTCCCGCAGACTCTGGGTGCGGCGGGGGGGTGAAAAGGCAGCTCATGGGTTTTATGCAGAGCAGCACTTGTTTTCACACTCACCACATAGGCCAGGGACAAGTTCAAGTCATTTTTTAGCTAAGGCATCAGGGGCTCGTGGTCATCCTGTAACATCTCTTAAGCAGGCCCGCCTGGGGCAAGGCTCTCCGCCTACCTGACAACTATGGTTGACATTGGGGGCTCCTTTGTGTTCTTACTCCAAAAGCGGCACTTCTTCCACCCCTGATTGGCGTTGTTGTTTTGTTTTCTTCTCCACAGGGGCATACTGCTTGGTTTGGGGGTCAGATTAATCTCTCTTGGAAATTGATGTCTTTCCAAGATCCTTTCTAAGCCAGAGAATTCAGAATTCTCACCTGGTAATAGAATAAATTAGTGTTACTCGCTCAGCCGTCTCCAACTCTGCGACCCCCCTGGACTGTAGCCCGCCCGGCTCCTCCGCCCACGGGCTTCTTCGGGCAGGAACGCTGGAGTGGGCTGCCCTTCCCTTCTCCATCAGGCAGACTCTTCACCGCATGAGCCCCCAGGAAACCCTGGTGCAGGAGCATCAGTGTAACCCGGTGCTCCTTCCCGTCTCTGCTTGGGAAGAGGAGCGTGGCATTGGCTTGAGAACGGCTATTCGTGCCACTTAGTTGCTATTTGGCTCTGCCACTTCTTCATTCCAAAAATACCAGTGAGCAGCATTTAGACCTTAGCCTGGTCCTGGACATCTGAGAGACGCACAGCAAAATGGGAGTGAAGGAATGCAGAGAGCAGGTGCTGAGGGTTGCTGGTGTGATCTGCCCGTGATTCTCAAACAAAGAGTAAGTGAGCAATTATTTTTTATCTTCAGCGATAGTAACTACACTGTACTGACATCACACGCGCTGCTTCACACGGATGGCCCATGACCAAATTGCCCGTCGGCAGTGAGAAAGAACTGTCAGAACGTGTTCCAGGACACTGCTTCCTTCATCAAAACCATCTCCTCCCCCCACCCCCCCAAAAAAAGAGGGCGGGAGAAGAGAAGTCAGTTAAAATGCATGGTGTCTAGCGACAGACCTGAGTTATCTTGCAGGTCAGGCTTTTTATCTCTTTGCCAACTGGTAAGACTTTGAGAAGCAAAAGCCAGTTTGCAGGCCGTGCTCCGAGCATCTCTGCAACCCATTCAGGTGCATCCAGAAGAAGCTGTCAGACAGCTGCTGCAGGAAGAGGAGCTGAACCTCAAGACATGCGGGGCGGCCCTGCGTCGGACTCGGAATTAGATCAGAGCTCATCCAGCCCCCGTTATTCCACCGGCTGGATCCCTGAGGGTCCTTCCCGGGCAGGGTAATTGGTAGAGAGCCCCCAGGAACATTGCCTCATGCAGACTAAGTGGACTAAATGGTATAATGATAGTGAACCACTTCCTCCTTAGAGGCCAGAAAATCACACCAAGCGACTCAAGAGCAGGCCTGAGTACGGGGCTCCCGCCCGCGGGCGAAGGCCAGGGCTCTCGCCCCGGTTCCTTAGCCCTATTACCGCACAGCTGGGCCGCCCAGCCTCCCTCAGGCTCCCCCGCCCAGTAGCAAGACTGTAGGGTTTACTTGGTTGTCAGGATTTCAGATATACTGACAATTCGGTGGGCCGCAGTCTACACGGCAGGAACACCACCAACTGCTAAAGTTGTTCCAGGACCTATTTGTGTCTACACTGGAAGGCTAGGAGAACAGACTATAAATCAACATACAACTGGGATATCACGGAGAAATCAAAACCCACTTCTCCAACCTCACATAAACGCTCCCTGCATTTTCCATTTAAAAATTGAATTTTAACTACAAAAATTAAAGATGCGTGGAAAGACTTACATTAAAATAAAATTAAACCACTTAAGTATAGTGAGTGAAAGTCACTCAGTCGTGTCTGACTCTCTGCGACCCGGTGGACTGTAGCCCGCCAAGCTCCCCTGTCCATGGGCTTCTCCAGGCCAGAAAACTGGGGGTGGGTAGCCTTTCCCTTCTGCAGGGGATCTTCCCGACCCAGGGATGGAACCCAGGTCTCCCGCGTCGCAGGCAGATTCTTTATGGTCTGAGCCGCCAGGGAAGCAGTGCACACAGCGTAAAAAATGAATGAGCAGAAACCGCAGAGCCAGGAGGCCAGCAGGCGGCGCTCTCGGTCCCGCGTCTGGAGCGGAGCCCAATCAGAACGAAGGCCCGCCCCGCCCTCCTCTCCCGCCGGACTCGGCCAGTTTGTTTACTACTTTTGCTGCCCTCCCAGCTTCCTTTCCCTTCCGTAAACGTGCTCTGTCCACGCGCTGACTTCCTCGTGGTTCGCTGATTTGCAATTCTCCACGGATACCGAATAAACCCATCTTTGCTGGAGAAATATTGGGCGGTCCTTTTAGTTCAAGTCAACAACAGTCAAAGGAACCTCTTCCTTCCTCTCATCACTATCCTGCCACCATCCCGAATTTGCCCTGTCTCCTTCTAGAACACTTTTCTATACGTTTATGTACATGTTTCCATCTATGAATTTACAGTCTTCTTTTGGCAAAAAATGGAATCATTGTTATTAAAACTCTGCAGTGTGTTTTGTAGATATTTTAATAACGACTTTAACAGTATTTCCAGTATGAATGTATCTGTTTAACCATTCTGTTGTTGAATGAGATTAGGTTTTTTAGAATTTTTCACCTTTATAAACAGTGTTTCAACACACACCTTTGTTCCTGCATCTGTGTGCAGGGTGGGCCAGTATTTCTCTGGGACAGGAAAGTAGAAGTGGAATTGCTAAGTTGAAGGACATGCGTATCTAACAGGATGTTAAAATGTGAATTTTTCTGTTGTCTCAGTTTTGTCCTAAGCCCACACGTTCTGAAAAAACATTCAGTGGTGCCAGATAACCAACTATGAACAACAGACTTATCTATGTAAGAAAAAGCTAAGCATTCTTTTAGGCACGTGAGGATTCCCTTAGGCAGAGGTGCTGCCTTGCAGGGGACTGTGGCGTCTCCTAACCCCCAGTCTCCCCGCACGTGGCCTCGCTTGGAAACAACCCGCAGACGCAGTTAAGACGAGGTCATCCTGGGCAGCGTGTGTGCGCAGCCAGTCTGTACAGTTCTGTGTGACCCCGTGGACTGTAGCCCGCCAGGCTCCTCTGTCCGTGGGGATCCTCCAGGCAAGAATCCTGGAGTGGGTTGCCGTTTCCTACTCCGGGAGTTGAACCCGAGTCTCTTCCGTCTCCTGCGTCGGAAGGCAGGTCCATCACCACTAGCACCAGCTGGGAAGCCCTGTTCTGGAGCAGAGCAGGTTCTTAATCCGATGTGGTGCTCCTTGTAAGAAGACAGAGGTGCGAACGGAGAAGACAGGTGTCACATGTGTACACGCGCCTGTGACAGGGAGGCAGAGAATCGGGTGATGCGTCTGTAAATCAGGGGCGCCAAGGAGTCCCAGCCAACTCAAGAAACTGGGAAGAGGCAAGGAAGAGCCCTCTCCCAGCCGCTTCAGAGCCTGCTGGCACCCTGGCTCTGGACTTCTAGCCTCCAGGCCCTGAGACCATACATTTGTTGCTTTAACCCCCCAGTCTGTGGGTCTACATTCTGGCAGTCCCAGGACACTCTGCTTACTCTTTACTGCGTTCAACTTACGCAGTAAGCCAGCAACATACATTTTAAACTTTGACAGACTTTCAGATTACCTTCGAAAAAGCCTGAAGCAATGAAAACATACCATCGGTTGTTAGGGTATTAATTTCCCCACGTGTTTATCATTACTGATCTTACAAAATTTGACCACTCTGATGGCTTAAAAATATCTCCTCGATTTATCTTTAAAATATTTCTTTCTTTCTTTGGCCACCCTGAGTCTCAGCCGCAGCAGGGAAGATCTTGCATCTTTGTCGCTGCAAGCGGGGTCTTTGACTGCAGCCTGCAAGCTCTCAGCTCTGGCATGTGGGATCGAGTTCCCCACCAAGGACTGAGCCCAGGCCCCCGCACTGGGAGCTTGGAGGAGTCTCAGCCACTAGACCACAGGGAAACTCCCTTCTTGGTTTTCTGTTACTTCCTTGATTACCAGAGTGTTTGAACACCTCTCATGTCTATTGGCGGTTTGTATTTCATCTTGTGAATTGCCGGTGTATAATGTCTGTCTATTCTAATAGGTGCTTACACTTTTTTTGATTTTTATGTAATCTTTAATATAACCTGGATCTTGGGATTGATTCACAATACTGTAGGTTCAGGGATTAGGGATTAATCAGAAGACCCAATGCAGGAGACCCAGGTTCGATTCCTTTGTTGGGAAGATCCCCTGGGGAAGGAAATGGCAACCCACTGCAATACTCTTGCCTGGAGAATCCCGTGGACGGAGGAGCCTGGCGGGCTACTGTTCACAGGGTGGCAAGAATGGGACACGACTCAGCAACTAAACCCCCTCCACCTGAAGACAAGTCGCCAAATCAGCCACGGTGTTCTAAAGTCATCACCCCGACAGCCGCCTTCCCACCCGGGACTTGTGTCTTCATCAGTGCGGCCGCTGCCACTTCACTCCCTAGGCCCCTGGGGCCAGTGGCTACCATCTGCCTCTGCCCTTCACCTGAGCTCGAACATGGGAGGCAGGCTCCACCCAATTCTGCAAATCAGCCCAGTCATCACCCTCCCTGACGGGTCCAGGAGGGGCAGGCCACTCCACACCTCCACACCTGCAAAGCCTGTAAGGCCTGGGGGAAAACAGTGTTCCTCCAGGGCGGTACACACCTGGAGAAAGAAAGAAGGAGGGGTGGGAAACAGAGCCAAGGAATGAACTTCAAAGCCTGCCCTTTAACCGGGAAGTTATCCCACTGAGCTTCAAACCAGATGTAGGAAAGGCAGTGTGTAGGTGAACCGCGTGTGAGCTCCAAGCACGTGGCCCCACAGCACGAAGGATGGAAGTGGCTGAGGTCTCAGGCGTGAACCACACCTGCTCGGTAGGACTGACTCCTCACTCATGACTGCAGAGGGGCTTCCCAGGTGGCGCTAGTGGTAAAGAATCCGCCTGCAATGCAGGTAGACGGTTCGATCCCTGGGTCGGGAAGGTCCCCTGGAGGAGGGCATGGCAACCCACTCCAGTATTCTTGCTGGAGAATCCCACATCCCACAGACAGAGGAGCCTGGCAGGCTATGGTCCATGGGGCTGCAAAGAGTCGGACACGACTGAAGTGACTTAGCACGCACACACGCAGGACTCCAGAAGGGGCGTGGGTACCACGATAAAGTGCGGGCTTCCTAAAGAGTTGGCGCCCGCCCTCTGCCCACATACATTTTTTCTTGTCCTCCTCACTCTTGCAGGAGTGGAGCAGCTCCATCAGATGATTGGGAAGCAACTTGTGAAGGTTGGACAGAGTCTCGAAGGTGTGACGGAGAACCTCAGGCTGGCTGTAGTTTTTCAGGGTCTTAGGTTTCTCGAGGAGCGGGAGTTTCAGCTCCACTTGGTTGTTCCTGGCTGTCCCCATGATGACCCTCTGAGTTACGGACAAGAGTGGAAGGAGAGCTGGAGGTGGGGAGGCCCTGGCAGCGGCTCTTTCCAGGCTCTCCTTCATCTCCAGGAAGGCGCCATGGACCCTGTTTTCTGCCCTCTGGCTGCTGAGCGTTCTGAGGGTCACAATAGCCCAGAGTTCAGCCTGGAACCCTGAGCGCGGGCCTCGCACCTTCCACCCAGAGGAAGTTCGCCCTTCACAAATATCCCGAGTCTGACGGGGATTTTAGGCAGAAACCCGTTTCCTGTCCAGACATGGACTATACCTAAGGAAGGCAGGGTGCTTTCCTAGAGGAGGGGGACCTGGCGTGTGCACTTCAGTCGTATTTTCCCATCCGGCCCCCAGTGGAAGCTGAGCACCTTGTGTGAATCTAATTAAGGCTCTGCAGACCAACCCGGCCCTGGGGAGCGTGGCTACAGCGGCGAGGTTTCCAAGCAGAACTGGGGAGAGAGCGTCATCGTCCACGGCTGAGGACATGTCCAGATTAACCCAGGTGAGAAGGTCCCCTGCTGCTTATTCTCTTACCCAGACTAACACGAGAAGACCAAAGGAAACAAAAGATGCTCAGCTCTGACTTTACTGGGGAAGCCATTCTCCATCGTGGACCAAAAGCAGACGGAAGATCAAACAGGTAAACAAGGACCTACTGTACTGTACTCAATATCTTGCAATAACCTCTCGATAGAATGGAAAAGAATCTGAAAAAAGAAGACATATGTGTGCGTGTGTATGTGTGGTGTATGTATAACTGAATCACTTGGATGTACACGTAGGCTCCTCTGTCCATGGGACTCTCCAGGCAAGAATACTGGAGTGGGTTGCCTTGCCCTCCTCCAGGGGATCTTCCCGACCCAGAGATGGAACCCAAATCTCTTACGTCTCCTGCATTGGCAAGCAGGTTCTTTGCCACTAGTGCCCTCTGGGAAGCCCTTTAAAACTAATACAACATTGTAAATTACCTGCCCTTCAATAAAAATAAATAAATAAATAAAATAACAAAAGCAGGCATACTAAATAATCTTAAACCACCACACCTGATAGCACAACCCCCAAGAAAGACAGAAGTTGCCAAGAACTACTCCCAGAAATTGGCAAAAATGCAAATAATGAAATCTATTATAGGTAATCCTGGGCAGGCTCCAACTGAGCCAGGCTCACCATAGGTGGTCTATTCCATGAACTGGCTGGACAGGCACACTGCCAAATGGTCAGAAACAGGGAAAGCCATGGTGAACACTGGGCTTCCCTTGTGGCTCTGAGGGTAAAGCGTCTGCCTGCAATGCAGGACCGCTGGGTTTGATCCCTGGGTCAGGAAGATCCCCTGGAGAAGGAAGCGGCAACCCACTGCAGTATTCTTGCCTGGAAAATTCCATGGACGGAGGAGTTGGTAGGCTACAGTCCATGGGATCGAGAAGAGTTGGACACGACTCAGCAACTTCACTTCAACTTCACGTGGTGAAATCTAGGAGCGTTCTTGTTTGTTTTTTCTCCCCTATTTTTTGGTGGCTCTGTGCAGCATGGGGGATCTTCGTTCCGGAACCAGGTATAGAACCGTGCGTGCCTCCTGCATTGAAAGTGCAATGTTTTAACCACTGGACTGCTAGCGAGAGTCCCTGTGTGCCAGCTTTTAATCAAACTTCAAAACCCTTGGCCAGGACTATAAGAAAATCATGATGGTATCACAGTCCCCAGCACAGGAGACACAAAATTCCACTTTGGAATTTTCAACTTGCAAATTTAAAAAGTACAACTTTACGAAGTAAACAGAAAGATGCGCTTTAAATACAAATACATTTTAAATATGGTATAGAACTAACCAAAACCCCTGGAACAGAGTGTGAGTCTCATAATTTCACAGGTGCTTTTGGAGAGAGAAAGGAACTGGTGGAGGGGGAGGGTAGAAAATTCTGGAAGCCAGAAGTTTCTCTCTTCCAAGCAGACGTGACTGGGTTACTCTAAATCCTCTTTCACTTAAATAGGGAAGAGCAAACCATGTTTTAAGCCATTCAAAGGCCAAGGAAGGGATCTATTAAAGTTGATTTTTTCCAGTTCACATAAATTGACCTATATGTTCTTTTTAAATTTTTTGCTGTTGAAGTATAGTTGATTTGTAGTGTTGTGCTAATTTCTGCAGTACAGTGACTCAGGTATACATGTACACACATTCTTATTCTTTTCCATTATGGTTTATCGCAGGACGTTGACTATAGTTCCCTATGCTATGCAGTAGGACTTTGTCTATCCATCTATACTTAATAGCTCCCATCTGCTCACCCCAAACTCCAATCCATTCCTCCCTTACTCTCATCTCCCTTGGCAGCCACAAGCCTGTTCTTTATTTGACCCGTATATTCTTTTTAACGTTTTATTGAGTACTTGGGTACAGCTGATTAACAAATAATATTGTGATAGCCTCAGGTGGGCAGCAAAGGGACTCAGCCACACATACATGTTATCTGTTCTCCGAACCCCACCTCCCGTCCCGGCTGCCGCATCACACGGAGCAGTCCCAGGTGCTATGCAGTAGGTCCTCGTCGGTTATCCATTTTATGTTTAAGACAAGGTTTATTTGTCGCTGTGTTGGGTTTGGTTGAGGCGTGCAGGCCCCTCTCTCGATGTGGCATGCAGGCCCAGCCCTGCAGCATGTGGGATCTTAGTTCCCCGACCAGGGATCGAGCCCACCTCCCCCGCACAGCACGGTTGATCCCTAACCCCTGGACCCCCAGGAAGTCCCGTCCATTTTAAATATAGTGGCATGTGCGTGTTGATCTCAGACCCCCTAACTATCCCTTCCCCATCCGTCCACCCCACACCCCCCTGCACCCCGCAACCATAAGCTGGGTCTCGAAGTCTGCGAGTTGACACATATATTCTTACTCTTTGCTCTAAATAACAACTGTTGGAATCTTCCCAGCAATCTGAAGTTTACTGACCTTGGCTGAAATCAGGAGGCCATGATGATTACCTTTTATTTTTAAATAAACTCTCGGAGGAATAAATGTTTCCTGCCACAGGTACGTCTTCTTCAAGGAGTCAGATTTTGTCCCTTTGGTCTGATTGTGGTGCGGTGGCAGGAACGCCGTTGGGGTGGGCGTGAACGGTCTCCACGGGGCAGGCGGGGTGCCAGACCCAGCTGTGACCTTCACTGTGGCAGCTCCGTGACCTTCACCGTGGCCAAACCGCTCTCAGCCTGCGCTGCTGATGCTGAGGACACGAACCCCTCCACTTGAGCCTTGTTCCCAACCCTCCTACTTACAATTCTGCGCTTCGGTCACCGGTACATTTACCTTTCAAGGCTGAACCTGGGGTCGAGTATTATCTCCTTTGAAGAAGGACCAGGAATCCCCCCTCGGCCTGCCCCTGCCTCCTCTGCTCACTGTGACGCCCCAGTCGCCGTTTGTTCGGGCCGGCAGCCCCGGGGGGGCGCGTGCTATCAGCGCGATTGCTCCCAGAGTGGAGCTGCTGCAGGCCTGGGCGCTGGTCCTCAGGGTGGGCTGGTCTCTCGTTCTGGACTTCCAGGTAACCGGCAATTCCTTTCTCCGCCATTGCTCCCACAGAGGACGGCCGTGTCTCCTGAGCTCCTCCCGCTCCCCCTCTTCCACGGCGGGTGTGACAAGCTGGGCTGGCTCCCCGAGGGCAAAGTGTTCAGTAACGTCCAGAGAGAGAGGATCATCTCCAGGTTCCTGAAGGAGAGCGTGCTCAAGAGAGTGTTCCGCTCCAAGCAGCTGAGGTGGGAAGGCCCCAGCTACCAGAAAGAGGATCCAAGCCACAGCTTTCCTGCTAGCAGAAAGTAAGTGCTGGGCTAAGTCACCCAGTGCGTCCAACTGTTTGCGACCCCATGGACTGTAGCCCGCCAGACCCCTCCGTCCATGGGATTCTCCAGGCAAGAATCCTGGAGTGGGTTGCCCTTTCCTCCTCCAGGGGAATCTTCCCGACCCAGGGATGGAACCCGTATCTCTTAGGTCTCCTGCACTAGCAGGCAGGTTCTTCACGGCTAATGCCACCCAGAGAGTAAGTCCTAACCCCCAAACCCAAACCAAAATCCAAAGTGAGTGGGGGATATAAAGCTAAGGAAACCCAGCTACAGAGAACAGGCCCCTGGTGGACAGGGAGACATATAAAGCAACTCAAACAGCAGAAGTTAAATCTTGCAGAAAAATCGAAATAAAGGTGGAAATATGATTGAGAACTGGATCAAAACTGTGAGTTATGACAGGCAGGTGTGGGATGGGCTGGTGTCTGTGCTTGTCTTATGTTTGGAAAGATATTCACGCACGTGTCTATCGCACGCCTTCTAGGAACAGACTTTAAACAAGATTTCTTACAACAGAATCGGGGCCTCCCAAATAAGGAAGGAAAGTGTTAAAGCTTAATTTTTAAAGCAAAAACACAACTTCTAACTAAAAATAACTCCATGAATATTTCTTAGAGCAGAATTATACAAATACAAGGAAGTTAGGCTATTTAAGGTAAACCTCACAGAAATGGAGTCCTAAATTGGAAATACATATAATTGGCCCTGACTGAGAGACAGCAGAAGCTGGAAAATGGGGAGGTAGGTGGTAGCGGGGGAGAGTAGGGGAAAACAAGGTACCTGGATACACTAAATGCAAACTGCCCATAATTGAATTGGAGTCTTTCCCACTGACTTACAGAGTCTTACCGGAGAACAAAAACGCATGTTATTGGGACTTCGCTGGCAGTCCAGTGGTTACGGCTCCAGGCTTTCGCTCCCAAGGGTATGGGTTTGATCCCTGGTCAGGGACCTAAAATCCCACAGGCCATGCAATGCGGCCAAAGAAATGCGTATTAGTAATTAGAAAAGATGGCCCTGACTTTCTGAAAGCAAGTACATAGTTACACTTGCACGAGATCCTTCAGCAGAACACAACCCGCCCCGAGCTTGGCCACACCTGGGAGAATCGAGGGAGCAGGAGGGGGATGCGTGGAGCCACGGAGGGTGTCGACAGAGGGGGGTGGATGGAGAGAACGGTTCCCTTCAGGAGGACGAGAAGCTAAGCGCTGTCGTTCCTGACCTCGTCCACAAGCCTGGACAGTGAGAAGGAACGTATGTCAGGGTGCTTCCCAAAATAGTTGTCAAGGGTCTGTGTCACCTGCCCACAGCAAGAGAACCCGAGGTGGGAGAAGGCCCCGGCCCACAGGGTGACTGGCCCGAGGAGCTCCCCTTCTGCCCGCCCAGACCAGCTCCGTCCTGACTGACGGAAGAGCTTGTCCAACGCCACGAGACAGAGGCTACCTGGCCCTGCTTCATGGGTTAACAGGGAGGAACGGGTTGGAAGTAAAGCTACCAGCAGAACTGAATCCCCGCAGAGGCCTGGGGCTGGTCGAGAAGGCAGGCCCAGGACCTGAGCCGCTCTGGAAAACAGCCCACGTCCAACCCGTGCCTTGACTCTCAGGGCTGGACTGGACGCAGACCAGCCTGCAGCCAGGCTCCACCCAGGCTCCCTGGCTGCTGCCCTCGTCCTCCACATCCACCGCTTGGCCCTTCCGCCCCTCGGGAGGCCTGGCCCCTCGCTCTCCCAGAACACCCTGCGGGGTCTGTGAGGTCACTGCAGTGCTGAACATGTGATGCTAAAAACCTTATCAACTGTTGACATGGCGGGGAGGGAGGCAGGGTTTTGATGCCGATGCAAACCCTTCAAAAAGTCTCCAGAGACAGGAGGAAGCGTCAGAGAGAATAGGACAGTTTTTAAGAGTATGTTCCCTCAAGGAAAAAAAGAGAGGATCTTAGAGGATGTGCTTATTCCCGGATACCACAGCTCAGAGGGACCTGAAGGGATTAGGAATCAGGTCAAGTTCTGAAGCTAAAGGAAAAGGAGAAACAGGAAGAAAGGAGGATGGGGGCTGCATAAGCTACATGTGACATGCACACACGCATGTGAAATGCACACGTGTCCACACACACGCATCATTTCTGTCTTCCAGCCAGAGAACAGAAAACTCTTTCCCACTTAAATACATTAGCCAGTGTTAGCTAGGAATACGTGGACCCCCACATGAAGTCTCTATTTTTCAAGTAATCGTTAAGTTGGGAAAGGTAATATTTAAGGCCAGGTTCAGTTCAGTTCAGTCACTCAGTCGTGTCCAACTCTTTGCGACCCCATGAATTGCAGCACACCAGGCCTCCCTGTCCATCACCAACTCTTGGAGTCCACTCAAACTCATGTCCATTGAGTCAGTGATGCCATCCAGCTATCTTACCCTCTGTTGTCCCCTTCTCCTCCTGCCCCCAATCCCTCCCAGCATCAGGGTCTTTTCCAATGAGTCAACTCTTCGCATGAGGTGGGTGGCCAAAGTACTAGAGTTTCAGCTTCAGCATCAGTCCTCGACATTCACTCTTGCCATCTCCTGTCTGACCACTTCCAATTTGCCTTGATTCATGGACCTAACATTCCAGGTTCCTATGCAATATTGCTCTTTACAGCATCGGACCTTGCTTCTATCCCCAGTCACATCCACAACTGGGTACTGTTTATGCTTTGGCTCCATCCCTTCATTCTTTCTGGAGTTATTTCTCCACTGATCTCCAGTAGCATATTGGGCACCTACTGACCTGGGGAGTTCCTCTTTTAGTATCCTATCTTTTTGCCTTTTCATACTGTTCATGGGGTTCTCAAGGCAAGAATATTAAGGTGGTTTGCCATTCCCTTCTCCAGTGGACCACATTCTGTCAGACCTCTCCACCATGACCCGGCTGTCTTGGGTGGCCCCACACGGCATGGCTTAGTTTCATTGAGTTAGACAAGCTGTGGTCCTGTGATCAGATTGGCTAGTTTTCTGTGATTATGGTCTCAGTGTGTCTGCCCTCTGATGCCCTCTCGCAACATCTATCAGGTTACTCCTTTATAAAACAGGAATCACTAGAAGTACCACGCTCCCTGGGCTGTTAAGTATTACACTGGTTAATCTCTATGAAATGTTTGGCAGTAGGCCTGAGCATAGTAACCACACCATACAAAAGAATTTCGTTTTGAGGGTAATTTAACCCAAACATGTATGGACTGCCTATTATGCCAGGCACTCTGTCACTCAGAGAAAGGCCAGGTCTCGCCTTCGAGGTGTTTAAAAGGTAGCGAGTGAGAAATTGTAAATGAGTAACTCTGATGCAACAGGTGAGCAACGCATTGAAAGCAAATCCTGCTACAAACCCAAATCGGGGTCTCGGAGGAGGGAGCGGGCGGCGGGTGGGCCGGGGCGGAGTCGCGGGCGGGATCGGACGCAGGGTCGGGGTCCTGGGTTGGGGGTGCGGTCACGCTGCGGGTCTGCGGTCAGGGGGCGGGGCCGGGCTGAAGGTCAAGGATGGAGCCTGGACCTGGTGCAGGGTCCGGCGGGAGGCCGGGGAGGGGTCAGGGTCAAGGTAGGGGGCAGGGGCGGCGGCGGGGCCGCGGCCGAGGTCGGGGCGGTGGTCGGCGTGCAACGGGGCGCTGCGCTCTGTCCTCCCCGTAGGTCGGCCGAGCCGGAGGCCGGGCGCGCGGAGCGGCTGGGGCGCCCGGGCGGCAGCGCGCGCGGAGACGCGGCCGGGGACGAACCGGGGGCCAGCGGCGCCGAGCGGTAAGTGACGGCCGGAGCGGCCGGACGCCCCTCTACCCTCCCCTCCCGCCCCCATTCAGAGGCCGGGCGCCCCCGCCCCGGCGCGCCTCCCCCGGTCCGCCCCGTCGCCCCCGCCTGGCGGCTCCCCGGGCGCCGAGCGTCCCCGAGCGGCGTCCCTCCGGGACCGACGGCCGTAGACGCCCGGCGAGCGCCCTGCTCTCCGCGGTAGCTGCCGTCTGTCTGTATTTTTGCAGCGGGTCCGAACCGGCGTCTTAATCCGCCTCGGCAACGCCGCGACGCTTGCTGCGCCCGCAGGCTCTGCCTCGAGCCGCGGTGGCCAGGGACCAGGGTCGTTTGGGGTGGGAAACGGGCCTTTCGGCCGATCTGAGGCACTTGGCGGCGTGGGGGCGCCGGTGCGGAAGGTGGATCCTGCTTTCCAACGGGGCCCCTGGCTTAAATGCTGAAAAGCAGACTGCATGACCCTGTGTCTTAATTCCAGACGATTCTAGTTTGTGTTTTAATCTTCCGATCTGATAGTAGCTCCCTTCTCGGAAACCTTCGTTTCCGTCTTCTGTCACTTAGGTCTCCCCGTTTGCTCTTTTCTGTGCCCCCCTCCTTGTCTGGCTGGCCTGGGTTCCCAGTGAACCCCCTCTTGTGAGCCGGCCTGCCCTCAGGCCAATCTCTCCTCTTCCTAAAGCGTTTTCTTAACCTCTGGACGCTCTCTCTGCCTCAGCCGCGGGCCTCACCCTCCGTGTGCTGTCTGTCCCACACCTGTGCAGGATTCCCAGGAAACCGAGGAGCAAGATGGGCAGAAAAACCGGTGAGAGCAGCGGCCCCGGCCCGGGCGCGGCCGTCCCCTGGGAGGTAGGTGCGGCGGACAGCGCGGGGGTGGAGCACCCCCTCCGCACCCCCCCGCCGCGGTCAGCGCCTCCGCAAGGGGCCCCCGCGCGCCCTGCTGCTCCCCCTGGGAGCAGTTTGCACTTCATCTCTGGCTGCGTTTGCAAGACCAGATGGAAAAGTTCTCTTTAAAATTTTTTTTTTAATTTTATATTGGAGTTTAGTTGGTCGGCAATGTGTGTTAGTTTCAGGTGCTCAGCGCAAGGAGGTTCAGTTATATCCACGCTTCTTTTCCCATTTATCTTATTACAGAGTACTGAGTAGACTCCCCTGAACATTTTTATGTCCTTTAACAAAGGGCAGGTTAACCAGCTTCGCTGCAAGTCTGCAAACATTTCTGATTGCAATTGGATTTCGTGAAACATGCCACCTTGATTCATCGACAGTGCTCACCTGTTTAATATCCTTACATGTTTTCTGTCAAAAATATTGGCGGCAGGTGGAATATCATCTAGGAAGGCCCAGTTACCACCTGTAGGGAGTTTACAATGTGGCGGATGTTGTGGGCAGCTGATGGCCTTCCTTACCTGGTGACTGCTTCCTTCTGTGCTGTGACCTCAGCAATGGCTTGGCTTCCTTCTATGCTGTGACCTCAGTGGTGCAGTTTTCGGCAGCTGCCCTTTATCGTGTTACTGTAGAGCTGTTCCTCTCACAGGTTGTTTTGTACCTTAGGGAACCGGGATTACAGAGCCCAGAGAAGCTTGACAATCTGTCAGGAGGCTCTAAAAATACAAGTGTCCGGCCTCATCCTACTTGATCAGAATCTGTGTTTTTCAACTATTTTTTTTTTAATTGCATGTATTTACTTATTTCTTTTTGGCCGTGCTGGGTCTTCCTTGCTGCACGTGGGCTTGCTCTGCTTGCGGTGAGAGGGGCCTGCTCTGCTTGCGTGCGGGCGTCTCACTGTGCGGGCTCCTCTGGTTGCGGAGCACAGGCTCTAGTTGTGGCCCGTGGGCCCGGGAGTTGCAGTTTGCGGGCTCTAGGGCTCGGGCTCATAGCTGCGGCGCTCGGGCGTAGCTGCTCCGCAGCCTGTGGAAGCTTCCCCAGCCGAGGACCGAACTGGTGCCCCCTGCCTTAGCAGGCAGACTCTTAACCACTAGACCACCAGGGAAGCCCTCAACTGTTGTTTTTAAAGAGCACCCCTGGTGATTCTCATGCGGAGACTAGATCCAAAGCACATTCTCTCAGAGAACAAAGAAGTTTATTAACTTTTTTTTTTGTAAATAAAAGCCTCTAGGAAAAGATAAACCAAGGCCCACCCTCCAAAGGCCAGCTCCCCTTCCTGCCAGGAGGTAACTTCCTTGTGGATCAGTTAAGTTGTCATCCTGTATTTAAGCTGCTTTGTCCCTCCTTCTCCTTACTGTGGTGACGATGAGCTAACACTACCTAACATTTCATTGGTGTGAATGTTACTTAACGTGTAGTTTACAAAGGGTTTTCTCATTTGAGATAACAAAGCTGCTGAGTTCACCCCTCAAATATTACTTTTTAAAAATGTATTTCTTTACTTATTTTGGCTGTCCTCGGTCCTTGCTGCTGCGTGTACCTACTCTGGCTGCCCCGGGTCTCTGCCGCTGCCTGCAGGCTTCGTCTAGTTGGGGCGAGCGGCACTGCTCTCCTCGCCGGGCGGTGGCCCCCTGTCTCGGAGCCGAGGCCCTGGGCACGCAGCTGCAGTGGTTACGATTTACAGGCTCCGGGGCGCGGCTTCAACAGTGGGAGGGCTTCGTCGCTCCGTGTGGGATCTTCCAGTATCAGGGACTGAACCCACGTCTCCTGCATTAGCGGGCAGATTCCTCACCACTGAGCCACCAGGGAAGCCCTCAACGATTACTTTTTTTAAAAGTAAACTGCCCACCTCTTCACTTCCCCTTTTCCAGGATAAACTTCTGCAGACCTCTCCTGCACACACCCATGCCTTTCCTCATAGTGGTCAGCACAGTGTCTGGAACGTGAATCCTCGATAGATACTGTACCTTTCCTTATTCATTTCTTGCCTTTAAAAAAAAAAAAAAAACATTTCCTGCATGTTTCTCAACATCTGGAGTCTGGAATGAGATGTGGGCTAGTCAGTGTTGAGTATGTGAGGGTCAGAGGATTTTGTTCTGTTGATGGAAAGACTTTCATAGACTCTCAGATCTGGTACTCAGATACATAAAATCTGGTGAAGGAGCCTTCGTGTGCCCAGGACACACTGGACTGGATACTTTGTCGTATTTTTAAAATCAGTTTGAAAGGAAGCCATCAATTCTTGTAAAAGCCTTTCCATTTCCTGAGGTGTTACCCAGCTGATGATAGTTTAAGGCGAATGTTTCCCGCTCCTCAGAAATGCTGAGTGTCCTTATGGGGTGGAGGTGGGGGTCAGAGACCTTGGTGCCTTTTGTCGTATTTTACCCAAAGGACCTATAAAATCATGTACTTGGGCTTGTAAAATTTTCTTACATTAAGTTTATCCTAAAACAAATATTGTTTTAGAACTTGTCTCCCTGGAATTTGGATGCAGAAGTACCTGTTCCTGAAAATAAAAGCCTCCCACCTGGGAGGGATGGCGCCACAGGTGGTAAGAAATCCTTGATGTGTCTGCTTATATTTATAAATATATGAAAACTTATATCCCTATTTGTAATAGGAACAACCACTCATATTAAAGGGGGCTTGTTTTGAGTATCACCAGTTTTATGTAACTATTAATTGTCATTTCTTTCCATATACATTCTTTCAGGCAAAATTAACAAGGTAAGGATAAATATTTGGTTTTAAATAATTCACAGCACATTAACATGACATTGTGTGTTCCTTAAAGAAAGTTTCTTTCCTTTAAGTTAAACTTTAAATTTTATTTCTATGGAGTTCTTCAAACAAGTCAGTGCCTTTGTTTACTGTTTTACAAAGCTGCAAATAGGTCATTAAGTGAATATCTTATTATATAGCTTTTTTCAATATAACAATATTATAAGTGGAAATTAACATTGTAATGAATATAATATGTTCTAGTCACTGCCAAAAGGGATGTGGTCTCAGCTCTTAAGATGCCTTAAGGCAGTTGAAACAGTTGTATTTTGAAGTAGTGAAAGAATTAATCTTTCTCATTTGCTTTTATTGATCAAAATGTAAAACAGTTAACAGT
This sequence comes from Cervus canadensis, assembly GCF_019320065.1. Classification (NCBI taxonomy): domain Eukaryota; kingdom Metazoa; phylum Chordata; class Mammalia; order Artiodactyla; family Cervidae; genus Cervus; species Cervus canadensis. The sequence continues at coordinate 2,212,279 of NC_057413.1, read as the reverse complement.
TAATAAAATAAAGACAATCTTAATGATAGTCAAGTCTTACTAGTTAACATTGTTTAGTTGATCTTTATAAATGGATTATGCTGTTCCTACTGAGGTCAGTACAGACTGATACGTGTATGAGGGAGAATCATCAGCGTCTAGCCCATATTGCTTGGTTGGAACAAGAACTGTACATTCTTAGAACAAGAGCTGGGAGTAGAGATGCTGGGTGTTTAAATGTCTTCTGCCGCTTTATAGAACCACCTGGAAATTCCAGCAGACCAGCTCCTGTTGGAGCTCACTTTCTCAGAGTTCCTGCCCCAGAGGACACAGGTGCGGTTCTATCCATCACACTCTGAAAGTATTGTTGTTATTTCTAAAAAGGCATTCAGTAACTAAAATGTTGTCCATGGTTTTTCTCTTCTTAGAATAGTAAACAAGGGCTATTCCAGCTGTGGAGTTACCCTCTGAGCGAAGCAAGCACCATGGAGCTCAGGTGAGCAAGTTTATGACCGTCAACCCCTAACTCAGTGAGATAGAGGTAACTACAGATGGATTCGCTCCTCAGTTGAAGTGGGAGGCCAAAAAACAACCAGGAGCAAAAACGACTGTGTGCAAATCGTGGGGAAAGCCCTGGGAAAGGGAGTGGCCGAGCGTGTGGGGAAGCCGTGAGCGGGGCTGGGCGAGGAGGGGCTGGCCTTCTCGCCCAAATGAAAAGGAGCCCTAACGGGAAAGGAGTACTTCACGTGCCAGGTCCCTGTGTTCGCTCTGAACCCGCAGGACAGTCCCGGTTGGGGGGTCTGGTGACAAGCGGTGGAAGGTTGAACCGGGATGTGAAAGCTCGGCTCGTGCTCCCAGACCCCCTTCCTCCCTTCAGACCCTCTCTGGGGTCTGAATTCTTCCTTTTTGGTTCTTCGGTGTGCGTGAGAACCAGCTGGAAGGCGTCTCCAAATGGCAGGTCAAAGTGATGGGACGTTTCCGTGGCCTGAGCGCCGCGGTTTGTCGCTGCCCGTCTGTGTCTGCGGGCGTCCCGGAGTCGGGCTCCTCTCTGGTCCCCGGCTCTGAGCGTCGGCGGTGCCCCAGCAGCCGCTGTTCCTCCGTGGAGGGATCTCCGTGCGCTCGGGGCGCGGCCCTCCTCGTGCCGAAGCTGGGGGCAGATGGGAGGTGTGAAGGGGGTTGTAGTGACTCGTGTCCGGCCTGATGGTACTGATCGGCGGGGGAGAAAGGCTGCTTTTACGGGCAGGAGCTCGCAGGATGAGGTCGGGTGAAGCGAGAGGACGCAGATGGAGTCAGCAGAGGGTGGTGGCTGGGGCCACGAGCGCGGGCTTAACCCCAGCTCCTCCGCTTAGGGGATGTGTGACCTCAGCCTGCCTGGGCCTGGGATCCCTGATCCGTCCAGGGGAGACAGTGAAACTGCCGATCTCGTGGGCTGCTGGGCGGACTGCACAGTTGATGGGTGTTCACAGCCGGTACTGGCGAGGCCTGCTGATGGTGCGGAGTTGGAAGCTTGGAGGCAGAGAATCATTTTGCTAATGAGATGTTTCTCCTCAATGTCAACAAAGAGAGTAAAAGTGGTGACAGCTTATGTGAGTGTTTAACAGTTTGCAGAGTGTGTTGGTGTAATTGTCTCGCCTCTCAGACCACCTCCAGGGTGGATGATTTCCACTTTGTTCCCTGGTGGCAAAGCGGTCCGGCCACAGCCTTCCACATTGAGATTTCCTGCTCTTTTTTTGTTTGCTACATGGATTGTCTGTTATCAAGTATAGATTTATCAAGTATCATTTTCCTGTGATTTTTCAGAGGCAAGTCATTAAACCTAATGCTTAGCTAAATGAATAAATTTTTACCATTTTCTGTATTTTTGTAAACCCCTCAAGACTGCTTTGTTGACTTTAGCGTAAGTTGGCTTTAAAAGAAGCAAGAAGATAATGCGACTGTATATATGTCAATTAATGCATCAAATTTTTGCATGGCAGTATTTCTAGTAAGTGTTTAAAATGTACTAACTGTAAATTCAGTATTCTATGGTCTGGCTTTTTTCCAGTTTTCATTTGAATATAATACATAGAAGTATTACCCCTAAAATGAAAGCGTACCATCAGATGAAAATTGCTATAGACTATATCTGGGATAATTTTTGTTTATAGCTAGACATTGTTTTGCTTCCTTTTTTGGTTAGACCAATTTTTAAAAACCACAGTGGCCCAAGTAGAAGCCTTTCTTAAGTAACCTGACTACACTCTTTGAGAGTTTCCTTTTGTTTAATTCTGGGTCAATAAACATCTCACTGTAATTTCAGTTTGAGGTGGAGAGCCTCCTTCTCAGACATCATAGTTACACGTACAGTATATTCAGAGGCAAGTAGCTGTAATCAGCCACGTGTAGCCTTGTGGCCATTCATAGTCAGTTAACCATTTGTAGGTAGAATGGTCTAGTCACCTATGCACGTACAAAGGACTGCCCAGTTATTATTTTAATCTATACTTTTAAAACCGTAGATAGCTGTATATAGTTAGAGCGTATTTGAAAATTAACACGTTTCTGTTACAGATAGATATACATGCCATTGGGGGCTAAACATTAGTCTTTGATAAAGGTTTCTTATTCATTATTTTAATAGCATTTTAATTCTAGGCAACCAACCATTCATTATATAAATCATCTTTTAAGGGATTTCAAAATGTCTTCAGTGGGAACTGGCTGTGATATGACCGATAATCCCATAAGGCCCTTCGGTGTGAACCCCCCGCTGACGAGTGCCTCAGTGGACAAGCTAGCTGGCTCCTGCCCCGCGCTGCAGGTTCCATTAAGTCTCTGCTGCACATACGCTGATGGAGACTTTTTCAAGGACAGGAATGAGCCTCATATTCATTTATGCTCAACTCTAGAAAACAACAGTGGAGAACTTTTAACTGCTCCAAACTGGAATCTGAAGTATGGAAATAGCAGTGTGGAGGAAAATTTAACAGATGAAAGCGATGTATCAGAAAATGAAAAAGCAAACGATACTCTACTCAGCTATTTTAAAAAGATGGACCTGAACTTAAAGCCAGAAACAATAGAAAATGTTGAAGAACCTTTCACAGAGGAACTGAATGAAGTATTTCCATATCCTGATTTTCTTCCTCCTCCTTTCAGTACTTTGGACTTGCACAAATTAGCCCTCTCAAAATCTGATAGTTGGAAAATGACGGTGGAGACGCCGGACAGCTCTCTGGAGCCGCTGATGGCTCGTTTGCTGGACATGGAAAGACTTCAGCAGCTGACCATTCAGAGAGAAAGGCCCAGACTGCAAACCTCCTTCTGTGCCCCGGTCGTCACCGAACGACCCCCTTCCTCCAAAGCTGTCTCCAAAACGAGACAGCCCAAGCCGCCTGACGCTGTGGGTCTTCAAATGGCTTGTGTAGAGAAAAGTTATGAGAAAAGAAGAAACAGTTTTGGTTCTTACAAGCCTGAACACAGTGCTCCCAAGTGGAACTGCAACGGCGCTGGCAAATACAAGTGGAGTTCTAAACCAGCTCTGAAAGCCTCATCCACCCCAAAACAGGTCATTGCAGCTCATGATGACTTTAAGAACCCCAAAATCTCCGTTTTAAACCCGTGCCAAGAACTCACAATCAAGCCCACTCCTGTCCAGACGACTCAGCTGCTGGTTAAAACGGCCTCAGCCAGATGTCTGCCTCCAAAGTCTCCTACACCAATTTCACCCATACCTCTGTCTTTTCCTGATAGTCACAGGGAAGAGACTCAGGCACCAAGGACCAAAAAGAAACTTTACCGAAAAGATGTGGTGCTGAACAGACCATTCTGTGTTCAGAAGCCGAACTGTTGTTTATCACCTTCATTAATAGCTAAGGATAAGTGCTCACCCACTGACCAAAAATAACGTAACTGTCTTCTTTCCTGCATCTCAACATGAGCAAATCTATTCCAAGAAGCCCAGCTAAAATATAGTTCCTTATTCCGAGATACAGGTATTATACACACACACGTGCGCACACACAATCCCTGAATGTGCTGTGGAGTGGAGCTTGTGAGAGTCCCAGCTGAGACGGCTACACATGAACCAAGGGCTTCTTCCCTGATGATGTCTCTTACATATGTTTCTAAGGAATGTTTCACTTGGAAAACCATTCTACTCAAGGTGGTTCTTTTGTTGTGATTATTTTCCAGTGTAATTCCATCATCAATAAATGGTATAACAGACTTATCACTGGTATGATTATTTTTTAAATTATACAGTCATAAGAATCAGTAATTTTCTGTTATAGTTGACTTGCAGTGTTGTTTCAGGGGTACAGGAGAACGATTCAGTTGTGTATATATATATGTTCTTTCAGATTTTATTATAGATTGCTACAGGGTATTGAAAGCAGCTTCCCTGTGCTATACAGTAGGTCCTTGTTGGTCATGTATTTTATATATAGTAGTGTTATCTATTAATTCCAAACTCCAAATACATCCCTCCCTCTCTTCCGCCACTGGTAACCTAAGTTTTCCATATCTGTAGGTCTGTCTGTTTTGTAAAGAAGTTCATGTGCATCATTTTTTTAGATTCCACTATATTAGGGACATCATGTGATATTTGTCCTCAGTGATTTTTTTTCCCCCTCACTGGTACCCTTTTCATCTCCACAAATCTCCTTGTCTGTTACTTTGACCTAATCTTTGGGCATTTGCTTTGCCTTTGAAAGCTAAAGAAGTTGCTATTTTATTAAGTTAACATACAAGATCCTCTGGGTCCTTCCTTGAAGCCTCAGAAACTTATCCTTCCCCAGGCCCTTGATCACAGGCGTGACAGCAAGGTCAGTTCTGAGGTCCAGCTACAGATAGAGGCTTGAAACAACCCTTTCCTCTCAGATCGGATAGCTTTAGGATGTTGAAGGGAAACGGGGAAAGGTCACTGATCACAGAATAGCCCAAATCTCTCATTCACTGAATTGTTCCCAAGACTCTTTACTGCTGGAGTCGCCAGGCAAAAAACGATGTAATTAACGAGGTGGTGCCAGTTGCAGAAGAGGCAAGAAGCATGGGTTTGATCCCTGGGCGGGGAAGATCCCTTGGAGATGGAAATGGCAACCCACTCATCAATATTCTTGCCTGGAGAATTCCAAGGGGAGAGGAGCCTGGTGGGCTACGGTCCATAGGGTTGCAGAGTCAGACAGGATTGAAGTGACTTTGCACACAGGCGTAATTGACATCCTTTTCTGCACTTGAGAATCAGCAAGCAAGAGGGTCCCGGTTTCTCTTGGAGCCCTGTGGAAAGAGGGTCTTTGGGAGGGGCCCAGGGCTCCCCTCTGAAGACAGTATCCCGGGCGAGTTTGATGCAGGTGGCTCTGGGAACACTTGGAAAACACGGCATGAAGCGGGGAGCCCGGCGCAGTCTGCCTGGGCCGGAGTCTGGGTCTTTCAGGGGGCAGTGGGCTTTGGTTTCAGTGGATGGTTGGTGAATAATTATTAATGATTAAAACTTCAAACATCATCTAAAGGAAAAACAGAAAAGTCATCTTCCTACCCCCAACCCCCTCCCACAAAGGCCGTCACTATGAAGTTTTTGCATATCATCCCCCCAGTAAGGTGGCATATTGGAGTGGAGATTAAAGGGCGACTTGAATGAATGTGGAAGAGGCAAGTGTCACTTGTTCCCTCCTTTGTATCTTTAGGAAAAGAACATGATTCAAATAGTACTTGAGGCAGGGGCCAGGTATGCTTAGTTTTTAGGTTAATTTCAAAGAATGTTCTGGAACAACAGTAATAAAAAAAATAAACTTAATTGCTCAGGATCCCTAATAACAGACTTTTACTTGAATCCCACACAATTAGTTAGGGTCATAAGCCAAACGGCGTAACAGCCTTTCGACAGATTTTCACAGAAGTGGGCTTGTGCTTTAACTCCATTCTGACCGGTTTCCCCGCCAGCGTTTCCTTCTTTCCTGCAGTTCTGAGTCCTGAACCTACACACCAACCCTCTATCCATTCTCACTCCTGCCAGCTTCACCTGTTGGCATTTCAGGCAGGCCCTCACCTTTTAGAGTGGTAAGATCTGATTTTCATTCATAAATCCTTCGGCGGGGACATGCGTTCTGTTCACTGCTGTGTCCTGGCTGGCGTGTCGCAGACGCCCTTTAAGGTCTCTGGCTAAGACGTGGAGTTCAGCCTCCACACAGGCTTGTGACGTCCCCGCAGCAGCTGCGGACACTGGCCCCTTGCCCAGCCGTCTGCGTGTGGACCCGGGCTCCACTAACAGCTCTGACTCCTCAGGAAGGTTCCTTGACTTCTCTGTTCTTCCCTTACCTAATCTGTAAAGTGAGTAGGGAACCTTTTATCTCATATAATCAAGAGCCTGGCAAGTTTAGGAAATGTATCAAGGAGAGCAGGAAGGACACAGGAGGGCAGAGAGGGTGCCCTAGGCTGCCTCGGCCCTGGATGAAGTTCAGGATAGACCATCCGTATTCCCACTACTCAGAGGCACGTGCCGGGCACGGGCGACGTGGTATGCAGTAAGAACGTAAAGCCTGTCTTTTGGGAAGACAAGGAGCAGGAGTTGGGTGCGGGAGACAGGAACGCCTGCCGGGGTTCTGTGGCGAGCATGTCTATGAAGATCAGCGGGAGACAGCAGGTTAGAAACGGTGTTCCTCACTTTACGTGTCAGACACGAAACGCAGGCAATGAGACATCAGGAGGCAGCAGGGTAACAAGAGGCGTGTTTATTACATTTTCCTAGTAGGTCAATTGGGAACATTGCTGCTGAAATGCAAGTTACAACTCAAAGGACACTGGGAATAATTAGGATACATATTGAGCATTTTCAGAGGTCAGCTTCCGTATCTTGATCACTAAATGCAAAGATTCTTCAGAAGAACAGTCCCTTACCCTACATGTGGAAGGAGAAGAGAAAGATGCCACGATGATGAAATCTATCAAAGTAACCGGAAAGCATTTTAAAAGTCAATTTGGTGCACATTAATTGACATAAAAAACAAATGAATTTGTAGTGAACACTTCTATAAAAATTCACATCTGAACTAGGATGCTATGAAAAAGAAAGCACGTCAGGAAGCTGTCCCAACTAAGTGACTGCATGTGACATCTGGCTTCTTTTCTATCTCAGTATTTAGAAGGGAAATCCTCAACTGCTTGACCTGCATCTGAAGACACGGGATTCCTGCTGCAGGGATTCTTTCTCCCCAGCTAGTTAGAGTTCCACTATGAAACCACGATAAACTACAGGTGGAAAGGAGGCGGCCTGCACCCCAGGACAAGTCACAGCTCACTGCCTCCACCACATACCAAAGACATGTCCTGAGTATGTCTCAGGGAAAGAAAGTGGTAATTACAGTGACTAAAAAAAGTGTTTTTTTTTTTAAACACAAAAATTATTTTGAGAAAAAGAGTGGAATGAAACAGGCATTGGGGAATAAAGGAGAAGGATGCTATTAATAAGAACTGAGGGTGAGCTCATGCTGGGAGGGTCCTAAGGTTTATTTAACCTTGGTGGACAACAGGTCTACCCGAAAAATGATCCTAAGACGTGTAGCCTCAACCACTCCACCAACTAGAGAGAAAACTACGCTCTGTGGGTCACGTTCTAGGACTTACAGACCCTCAAGTCTCACAATCACTTGATACCATTTTTGCCACACCGTGCAATAAAGCCAAACCTTCCTGAGAGAAACGGCAGAGCGGCGACACAGACACTCCCGCCTGGGGGGCCTGCCCGCCGCCTGGCCCTGCCCCGCGGCCCCGCAGAGCCCCAGGTCTCCGCTGGAGACCGCGGGCTCCCATACCGCTCCGCGGGCGAGGACCAAGCCCGCTCACGGAGGCAACGCAGGAGTCCCGAGTCCGGAATGCCAGCGACCTAGGGGACGCCCCTCTCACTCCTCTTGAGGACCACGGCGGGGCCCCCGGGAGCTGAGCAGCACTGAGGCCTTCTTTCTACCCCTGGGCATCGGCCAAGAAGCACGCCCCCCGCGGCGGAAGGCTGCCTCCGGACGGACGCTCTTGGCGGCTGTGGCTTTCCTAGCAGTCTGCAGGGACCGACTCTGACAACCCCGTCCACACTAACACTGCCGGGCCTGACACCTCCTGTCACTCCGGGGAGGGCGGGGCGGGGCAGGAAGCGTGATGAGCGAGCACTTTACAAGGGACACGGGAGCACTACTCTGAGAACCGAGACAGCAATGCACCCTACATCATCATGCTGGAAACGGAAAAACCAGACAGAAATTAAATGGAGGGTTCTTTTTTCTGAAATCTTTTATAGGACAGAAACCTTAGCTCATGTCTTCTGGTCCCATCATCTTCCACTGAGCTGCACCTAAAACACAAAGAACAAGTAACAAGCAACTTTGTTTTTTTTTTTTTTTTTTTAAAGAACGCGTAACAGTTTTGAAGGCATAAGATGAACTGTTTCTAGTGGAAGTTAACTTACTTAAATAAGTATACAAAACGAAGCCATGAAAAGTCACCAGAAACATACAAATGTTAACTACTTTGAGTGACACTCTGTGGGAAACACTCGACTGTGCAGCACGTCTCCGTCCGCCGGAGCGAACACGGTGGGAAAGCGCTACGCTTAGTTCCGGCAGGAGAGCTGCGCCGTGAGCCTTGCTTACAAGGCCTCACCGCCCGAGGCGAGCACGCTGGCGCCCACGTCGGCTTTTAGGGCTAAACCACACGGAGAGGGGGGCACAGAGTCAGAGCTGGCCTAGGATGGCATCTGCACCTTCCGGGCTGCAGGTCATTTCATGCCTTTAAATGGAGCAAAACCCACCAGAAGGAGGCTGCTACTCTGATTTTCCATTCTTGAATGCACCAAAACGTGCATGCGTGTTGTACTTAGGTGCCTGGGTGAATAAAAAAATCCCATTTACAATTTTAAAATAGTATGTTAACCTCTAAAAATCTGATTCTTTTCCACACGCCTCAGGGAGACAAGCATTGATTTTACCACCCAAACAGAAAAGATTACATTTCTGAAAATTCTCTGCTACCATGTTAAAAAAGTTACTACTCCCTTTGTGTTGCAAAACCAAACTGATTGACATGACTTTGATTTAAACTGTTGCTAAATGTTTATCTACACATGCTGTCAGAAATAACCTTGTTAAGAAGGTGCAGCTGGTGTCTCAGCAAATCAGACCCTGGAGAAGGCGGTGAGTGGCCTGTGCCCCGTCTCCTTTTCTCTTTCCGCACCATCAGAAGGAAAAGTGAGAAAACAGCAGAAACATTAGTTAAATCCTGGACGCTACCCCACAACCTACAGGAACTACCTCACTACACTGAAAGCTGACAATACTGGTAGAATTTTTTGATGACATAATTAGGATCCTAATTATTAATAAAATTATACATTTCTGGTTAGGTTACACCTTTAGCGAGTAATTCTTTCAGTTAAAGAATTAAAGGAAGAAACGCAAGGTTGCTTTTCATTCTACGTGGTTTACCTGACTTACCAGCACTGAAGACAAAAACTTTTAAAAATGGCTACCAATGCCTTGTTCACAAAAGACTTTATTATCTAGTGATGCATACTGATAACATACAGAAATCTGCATGGTCCACGCACATGCAGCAGAACAATCTTCACTTTACAGTAAGTGAGGGTCAACTGTTTTATGCAGTAGACAACACTTTAAAGTCACATCCTTAAAGAAAAGCTTCATTTTACAAAAGAAATAAAAGGTAAAGAAGCAATTACCGCTTTTAAAAAGCAGCTGCTTTGTTCAAGAGTGGAAGGTTTATGCCTGTATTGAAAGACAACATGATCACAAATAATGAAAACAATGAACAAATGAAAAACACTTTTTACCATAAAGCATACACTTTCAAAATGACATACAAATAGTTAAAAATTTCATTACGTTGTCTATCTAGCTTTTAAATATGAGGACTTCCAGAATTAGGCCTCAACATGTGTTATCAGTAAAGGGAACTACGCACTGTTTCTGTCACTAGGAACTGTATTTAACAAAATGTGTATAAAGTCTATAGCAAGTTGATTTAAAAAAAGGAAAGTTGCTAAGAAACAGTACACTGAAGGCGCTCTATCCATCAAGCGCATTCTCTTCAAATTGCAAATGTGATGAACAGAACAGAAACTGTAACTACTCCACAGTTGTGATGCCAAAAAATAAAACAAGAGCAGCTCTCACACATGCGGGGAATTCTGCCACAACGCTAGCGCCCCTCATTTGCCAACTGTCCCGGTAAAGTAACATCTGACACAGCGGGGTGTTGATGGTCCAGCTTACCTTCAGTGTACTGAGTGCTGCAGAGAACCTGCTTTAAAAGAGGAGGCCGTCCCTGCAGGCAGGCTCAAGAAGGAACAGGCCCTCCGGCACTGACTACACCCAGGGCATGCTGCTGTGCCCGCACACACACACCTAGGAAAACGTGAATATAAATAGCATTTATGCTGGCCACTTCATCTGAAGCCCAAAATGAAGCCAAGTTTGCTAAAGTAAATCAACCACCCATATTACTACTCATTTTATAACAGGTGCTTTTGTCTTTTATGTGAACTGCAACCATTTACATTAGCACTGTAATTCTGTGCAGTCTTGGCGATTAAAACAGTTCTACAGTGAGATTTCACATAAGACACAAAACAGATTAACTAACATTTCTAAAAGAAATATCACCCTTGGTGTTAATTCAAATATATCATGCTTCCTCAAATTTGCTGGAGAAATATTTATAAGTTTATATACATTAATAAACTGCTGTGAAATTTCTTCAGTCTTTGTATTTAGTTACTCAAACCCTTGGAGCTTCTTCATCTCAGTTAAATCTTCTCCTGGATGAAGGCGTGCTGCAGGGCCTGGTTGATGCTAATCCGCTTAGCCGGGTCCAACATGAGGATCTGGTCCAACAAGTCCTTCAGCTGGTGTACTTTTTTACGTTGGTCTTCAGGAAGTCGCTGGCACCCAATCAAGTCAGCCAACAGGTCCTTAGTTGGATTAATGGTGCTCATGACAGTAACTTTCTCCTACAAATAATTTTTTAAATGTGTATCTCTAAATAAATTACTAGACACATATATCCTAAAAACTTAAATGAAAAAGGTCAACCCCAAGTTAGCCATGATGGCTTTTTTAAACATGGTTCTGTAATTTTATAAAAAGATCAGAGTAAGAACAGAAAGGAATTCTGCGAGAATTCAAAATCACAGCTGGTGCGTGAACACAAGCATGGGGTCTGCAATAGCACACGCCCACCGGCCTACCACCAGGCGTGGAGTGGCTCGTCCATGGAGTCGCAAGGAGGGGGACGTCCCCCACTGGGGACAGCAGGCTCTCTGAGGAATTAAGTGCAGTATTCTATAGGTAAGAGGTGCCAGGGAAGAATTTTTAATCAGGGAGAGTAACACGATCAGATTTGTTTTTAGATCTGAAGCAGCAGGGAAGCTGAATGTGAAGCCAGACCAAGAAAGTGATCCAAGGAAGGAGAAAAATGCCTAAATATGATAAACTCATGCTAGGCAAACTTTTTTACATCTCTTCATCTTTCTATAACCTGATGTGTCTTATTCAGAAATCGGTCAACAGGAACAGGAATTATTTTTAGTGTTTTAAAATAGTCACAGCTCCTAGACCATCCAACACTCAATCCATCCATGAACTGTAAGATAATCATTTAAGGCAGCACACCCAAAAGACACTTACCCTCTCGGTTACTTTATCAACTTCTATGTACATGAAGTTGAGGTTTTGATCAAAATGTTGGTCTTTAAATACGCCTTTCCGAATCATCTGGCAATAAAACAAAAGTTGGATGTTGAGCTCTTACAAAACAGTCTGATCTACCGATAACCTAATATATAAGTCACAAATATTACTATTAGTCTCTCTGGGTTTGTTTACTTATTTGAAAATGATCTCAGATTCCTTGCTCTTGAGAAAATAACATATTTGGAAAAAATATAAATGATGTACCTAAAACTACTTAATAACATGAAATTAATTTTCCCAGGCAGTGAGTTAAATAAACCCATTACAATATCAAGTTGTACTTTCATTATTCAAAACTGAAGACTAAACAAAGACTTAAACCAGCTGTTCTTAGATAGGAAAAACATTATACAATTGGGGCCTTGTCTCTTGGCAGTTTAAGAAACCTCAGGACATTTAAAAACGTTATGTTCTAGTAACAGCCCTGAAATGACACCAGGTCAGACCTCATTAAAGCAAAAACCAACATAACTAACTTCTGTCTTAAAACAAGTTCAACACAAGAGAATCTGAATAGAACCTAAGAAGATGTCATTTCATGTGACTTTTCTTGGCACCTTTTTCTTTGCCGAGCAGCGTCCAACCTTGAATAAACAGAGTGCCCGCGAGTCCTGCTTCCGATAGCCGCCTGTTCTTCCCTGAGGACCAGCTCCTTCCTCTAACTCCGTCCAACCTAACCAGCACCTGGTTCCCACCGCACCGTCACCAGTATAGGCGTGAGCTCCAGGAGCATTGCTGCTGCTCTGCCCATCACCCAGGGGCAGGCGGTGGGACAAGGGAAGGCTACGGAGACGTGGGAACAGCCCCGTCCTCTCCCCCCCCCCGCCCCAATGCAGCCCCGCCCTAAACACCCTGCTGCTTAATTCAGGAGGGAAAGAAACGCACAAGGACAGACGTCAGGTAGGGAAAGGAAGATGGGATTCTCTCATCCTGTCCTGGGAGCTCTTGGCTGCTTAGACCCACTAATTTAAGCACCGGAAATGAGAAAGAGCTCAGGAATCAGAATAGCCAGCTATCTGCCTCTCAGAAATTGGTCTACAGTCACTAGGGGTGAGTGTCAGCCACCCACAAATCTACAGGATGGTACGGCTAAGACCTTAAAAACAAGTTCACCCAAACATCCTACCTTATTTGGCATCTTTCCTTTGAGATCCATGGCGAGCTTCAACATGTGGTTATTGGTTTTGCCAGGAAATAAAATTTTTCCAGTATAGAGTTCATATAAGGTGCAACCTACAGACCACATATCTATACCATAGTCATAGCTTTTACCTATAACTGAAAACATAATAGAAGTTTTAGTATACAATGATACTATCAACCAACTACTATTTATTTCCATCAGCAGGGGCATTAATTTAACTTGGACACTATAACCGTTATAATAATACTTCACACTTTGGCATTAGTTTCTTGTTCATTCCCACTAATTCTTAACAGGGACTCTTAAAAACCTTAACAAATGAGGGCATGGGGAAGGAACTGGAGAGGCAGGAAAAGTATATAGTTCTTCTATCTTTTCATTTCACCTTTTGTGGAGGGGCTAACCAGCCTCAGCTCAGCCAAGGCAAAAGAGGAGAAAACCACACAGGTCCCAGACAAGCCATGAATAGGACGTGATGACCAGACCAGAATCATGAGGGCAGTCTTCTAAATCCGAGGCCTTCCACGCCTGTTTGCGACTGCTGCCACAACTAACTACGTCACCCCACCGGAGGAGGACACAGGGCTCCTCTCCTTAGCAACGACTCAGGCGCTTGCTCAAGCGCGACAGCAAACGGTGCTCAGCGAGCCCGGTGCTTCCACCGCCCACGACGGCCCAGGTCAGGAGCACTGGAGGAAACTTACTGATTTCAGGAGCGCGGTAAAATCTACTGACAAGGTAAGGCGTTATGTCATTATCCGCAACATGTGAGGCTGACCCAAAGTCGCAGAGCTTTAGTATAGTTTTTGATTCATTAACCTGCAAAACATTTTATCAGGGATGTTTGACTCAGGCCAGGAATAATTAAGACATAATCATAAAAATAATTGGCTTTGAGAAGTTATTTCCAATACTGGGAACAAAGTCACTCATTTAAAAATTCCTTTCCTAATTATTTTATAATTCAATTTCCTAATTATGAATAATTAAGAGCTATAGTATTCTAATTAGTGAAAGAACTTTCTTCAACGAGGAAATAAGGGATAATACCAAGTGAATTTAATTTTAACCAATGCTACTTAGAAAAGGTTGGAGTAGTGAGAGAAAGCACTGAAGCCAAGTAAAACCCCCCAGAAAACCCGGACACAGTCACGTTATTACTTAAAGGAACATGAAGACGGTCACTGAAAGAGAGATTTTGGACTTAACTTTCGTTTGCCAGAAAATTATGATGGCAATGAAAGCAGAGGATTCAGATTAAATGTGGACAAAAACAGAATAGAAACATTCTTCATCTGAAGCTGTTAGACCATCCCAAACTTAGCACTCAAGTCTTAAAAAAATTAAATCCCTTAAGTATAAAGAAAGCATTAGTCAAGAAGATGTTAGATACATCTGGCAAGACTGATAAACGTGAACACTCTCAGTCATCGGCTCCTCTTCCCTCTGCAGACACTTCCACACACACAGTGACAGGGACATCTGCTGGGAAAGGCTGGAGGCGCTCCCGTGCCTGCGGCCATCCTGAGTCAGGAGCGTGTTCGGGGTTAACAAGTGGAGGTAAGTCACATTCCAGAGTCCCTTCCCCCCTTCAAAAGAGACACACACAAATTCCGAGTTGGGACTTGAACTTGGCCTCTTGTTCCCACCCCACAGAAACCCAACACTTTAAATAAACAGCCCCGGGCCATTCCCGGGCCATCTTAGAGCCTGGTCAGTGGGGGACTGGCCCACTACAGGTGACGTCCACAGAACTGAGAGCAATAGAAATGGTCAACCACCAGGCTTCACCCGGGGAAATCGGGAGAAGAGATCTTCACATGGGAAGTGCTTCAACGTCCTTAAACATAAACTGCATTCAGCTATTTAACGATGCAGTTTCAACAATCACTGACAAAAACCCCGGGGCCACTTTCAGAGGAAGTTCGGGTGGACGGAGGGCCTTCTCCAGCAGCTGGGGACCCACACCCGGGCACCCCTCATCCACTGGCCCTCAGGGAGCCTAGCGCACTACTCTGTCAGACCGACAGTGGAAATCCTGGGCTAAAAGCTTGGGGTTTTCATTAACAAGCAGCTGCACATGGTCTCTGATATTTATTTTCTCCTCCTTAGGAAGAATGCCAAACTGTCTGAAATCCACGTGAAAACCTATAGTAGTTAAGCACTAACTCAAAGATAAATGAAGTTTTAAAGACAAGCGGTTGAGACAATGGCAAATGTCTTATTATTTAACCTCCAAGTGGTTACAGAGATGTTCACTGTGTGATTACTTTTGACTGGCACGTAGTTAATGCATTCTTTGATATGGATGGTGTATTTTGTAATTCAAAAAAAGAGAAGAAAATTGGGGTAAAAGTCAATAATGAAGTTGATTAGGCAAGACTACAACTCATAGTGTACCTACCATATTACTGAGAATACTCATCACTTCAAACCCCAAGTTACCTTAGAGATGCAATACCTTATATACTCAGACCAAAGATAACAAAATGGAACGCCTCAATAAAGTGGTAGTCTGGAAGGAAACAGTCTAAGATATTTAAATAGAAAAACGGAAATCTGAACTAAGCGCTAAGTTACTGATAAGGAGTTTGAAACACACTTTAAAGGGATCTTTCTTTAAACATGTGGAATGTGCTATGGGCAGACAAGCTACAATTACCCAACCGTGAACATGCCCTCGACTCTTGACAGCATGACCAGGGCGGAGGAAGGGCTGGGGAGGGAAGGGGTGTGTGTGGAGCAAGCACCTGGGATGAGGTTTCAGAACCACACACTGGGAAACCTGACCTCCACACCAGAAGCCACGCGATGGGAGAGGCACGCCTTCCACACAAGGCCCAACCACAGCTGGGCTTTCCCGGGCGTGGCCCCCGAAGCCACAGCTGCCGCAGAGTCAAGAACAAAAGACGAGGATTATTCCTGGGCACCCTAAACTCAACTCGACGCATCCACTTCAGAGAGGGCGACTCCCTTAAACGTCCCTCGCTCCATGAAACGAAACAACAAAGGAAGGCAGTGCTTTGGCGAGCACGCCTTACTAGAGCAGGGCCGGCCCGCAACACGGCTGCTCCGACGCCAGAGGAAGCCCACAGGGCTGCATCAGGGAGCCCTCAGCACCGGGGGACTCGAAACCCACTGACCAGCTGGAGAGGTCTGGGCCAGCAGCCTACTTCCTCTCTCTTCATATTTCACTCTAACACTTCATGGCCCAATTTCCAAAGAGTGCAAAACTGGTCAAGTCATTTGTAATGGGTAATTAACACACAGAATGACTCTTGGAAGATGTAATTTCTAGGACACAGTGGTAATTATGTTACAGAAGGAGCTGCACGGACGAACAAGGCCGTCTGATCGCTTGACTTACCAAGATATTGTCTGGCTTGATATCTGCATGGAGGATATTGCATCTTTTAAGGAGTTTCAGAGCCAAGAACAACTGCTGACTATAGGATCGGACAGCCTTAATATGAAGGCCAACATCCTTACCGTATTTTTTTAACACCTCTCGTAAATTCATACTTTTAGGAAAGAAAAAAAAAACAAAAACAAAATCAGAGGTTAAAATGAAAAATGGAAATTTAAAAAAGCAAAAACATTTTCAAGCATAAAGTAAAATCAATTCAGAATATGAAATACACTGAAAACACTGTTCAAGAATCCCCCCGCCCACCGCCCAAATGTTTGACAAATCATTCCACACTGAAATGAGAGTGTATGAACTGTGTGCACACAACCCAGCTTCCAAAACGAAGAGAAGGGAAGACACACAGGGCTGAAATTCCCACTGACCCTGAACGGGCAGTGACACGAGCACAAGGACTCCAAGGCGGAAATCACATTCCTCCTCCATGACTCCCGTTCCTGTTCACTCTGGCTTAGTCTTTCCTTGAAGTATTTACCTTTCAGGGAACTCTGCTGAGCTAAAGGCCACACACGGTGAGCCTGTGACACAGTACACAGCCAACTGCTGTTCACACATTAACGACTGCCAAGATGCTAACTTTTCACCACAGTTAAAAGACAAACGCCAGAGCCAACTGGAAAAAAACATCAAACACCCAGAAAACTGGTCACAGAATTTGTTTGAACTGAGGATGGCGAGATGAGGAAGCCGCACTTTCAGGGTCATGTCCAGGTTCAGGCGTCGTACCTTAGAGGCTCAAACACCAGGCACAGGTGCTGCTTGTGATAAAAATGTCTGAAGAGTCGCAAACAATGAAACTTGTCATCAGGGTCAGCATCATTCAGTTTTTTCAAGAATTCTAATTCTTTTAAGCCAGTTTTTTGCCTGAAATGAAAAAGAAAATTAGGTCAAAACTGGACACATCAAGAATTTAGGAAAACTAAATAATGTGTATTTATTTAGTGATGTGTTAAGTTTTTTTTAAGTACTAACAAACAATCTATTGAGGAAGGAAAAGTCTCCACGTCCCTCACACAATACTTCCCGCTTGGCCAAATACTGTTTTCATGGAGCTAATTTCCAAAGTAATCAGTGAACAAAACAGAAACACCGAGCCACAAACCCACCTTGCTTGAAGGGAAATCAACCTGGCACATTTTATCTCAAGATGCCTCGATGCAAATATCATCCGCTACAATTCTAGTTACAGTTTGACAACAGGCCATATTTTAAAGCTAGTGTCTGTGACACAGAAGCTGAGGACTTCCACTGAAATGCCCTTCTCAGCCCAGGGCAGCCCAGGCCTCCGCGCAAGCCTCGGCGCTTCTTCCCAGCTCCTAAACCGACGCTGAGCTGACGCGAGCGCAGCTCAGTGTGTCGCATGGGCTGTGCTAAAGCAGGGTGGCCATGACCTCACTGCTCATAGAGAGAAAAGGCGACAGAGAAAAGACACGAAGGATTCCTAGCCCTGAGTTTTCAGCTTTTGCAGGCCATACGGTTCGTGACAAGACAGCTAAGCAACATGACCCTGTGAATTTGCACCTCTGGTCTCGGGCTTATGACAGTCACAGTCAAGATCAACCCTAAGACAAGGGCAGAGAGGAACAGACTAAGCGGACAGGGGTTCACACTGCAGGTACTGAAAAGAACTGAATACATCAGTCGACAGTTCCAAGGTGTCATATGTAACAACAAGTGACTATGCATTAAATACCCACACAGAGCTGCTCTGCCGTTTTCTAACCCCCAGACTGCCCTGGACCGCTGTCGCTGTTTACAAACAAGCCTGCTTGCGAGCGCCTGTGCTGAGCCAGTTTCGCAGCCCCCTCGACTCACATGAGCTCGTTGTTTCTGATGATCTTCACGGCCACCTCCTGGTTGGCCCTCGCGTTATCCCTCGCTCGGACCACGTTACTGAACACACCTTGACCCGTGTAGCCGTACACATTGTAACGCTTATCCAAGACTTCACCTATGTTCACACCTAAAAAGGTAAACTGAAACATTAGAATTCTGACAATACATTAATGAACAAAAGTATGACCCACATCAGAAATCAAAAGGCAGGAGACACAGCGTGTTAGCAGCCTGCCACATCTCGCCGGTGTGCTTGGCGTCCTGGACCCCAGAGGCCCAAGGCCTCGCCTCCTCACTACGAGCCGGAAGCTGCAGGCCTCCGAGCACCACACAAGTCTCTGCTCCCCCGGCAGGTGCCGACGCCCCTGACCCTGAGGAGGCAGCGCCGTGGTCGCTGCAGTCCGGCATGACCGGCACCCCCTCCCTCCG
Source organism: Cervus canadensis (assembly GCF_019320065.1). Classification (NCBI taxonomy): domain Eukaryota; kingdom Metazoa; phylum Chordata; class Mammalia; order Artiodactyla; family Cervidae; genus Cervus; species Cervus canadensis. The sequence continues at coordinate 2,193,732 of NC_057413.1, read as the reverse complement.
GAGGATTACCTGAGGCCTGACAGTAACGGAACAGACTTAAGGTGCACGTCGGGTCTCGCTGCACTTCAGTCTGCGAGGCTCCTGGGCGGCCGCACAGGCAGACGCGGCTGCGAGCGGTGCCGCGCTCTCAAGTGACGGCACTGGGGCGTGACCTCCAGAGTCCTCCCAAGCAGGACGGCATGGAGCCACACGTTACAGAGTATCACGATAAACTCTGAAATGGTAAGGACTGTGAACTTACGGTAATAGCCTTCTGCATCAGTCCAGTTATCCCTGAGGTTGGGATTCTCTTTGAAATCTTTTCCGATGCCAGCAGCTCGCAGACGCGCACTCTGAAATTAAGGGAGTCACACGGCTATTTACCCCCAGTTTAGGCAGACATTTAAAGCACTTCCTTTAAACTTTGACGAGAAGATTTTATGCAAAGGTAAATAAACTCTTACTATGACTCACACAAATGCAACACAACAGAAGCATGATCCCCCAGTCTCTTGTGTCACAGCAATGCTCAGGGGAAGGTTAACCTCACCTCCCCGTTCCCCCTCCCGCCCTATTCAGGGAGCACCCTGTCTCCTCCCATCTCCAAATGAAATGTCACCAGCTGCACCAGAAGAGCACCTGGTGCTTCTGAAGACATTTCCTTATGCGTCACTCCCCAGGACCCGGAAGACCCTTCACATCCAAGCAAATGAAGGGTGCCAATACTTCAGCTGCCTCAGAATCACTTCGTCCTCTCCTAACCCGTCTCCCGTGTGCGTGGCCCACACTGTAGATGCAACTTGTCACCGAAGCCGGTCACTGGTGTCTGCGGGGTCCTGAACACTACTTACTGCTCACCGCAGTCCATTTGTAATCTCCCTGTTGGACGTTCTCTGTTTCTATGTGTGTGTCCCCACTTCCCTTCAAAGCCTCCATATGTCTCATGTCTCCTAAATTTATGATGGAAATGGTCTGCTACTTTTGAGACCATTTCTCAAGGGAAAAAACTGATAAAATGTTTAAAAGAAAATATTTCTTAACCCAGTCCTTATAACATTCCCAGTTCTTCAATGAATTCCATTAAGCTCCAAATCCTAAGTTTCCAATCGCCCACAATACAGAAGCCCAGAGTGGACTCTAGGCCTGAAAATTACTCATGTCACCTGGTCCCCCCAACCGCAACACAAAGATGTCTGTAAATCGAAAAAAAGCACTGTTTAAAAAGAAAATAACTACACATCTAAGTCATTTTGTATTTAACTTATATGAAGCCCTCTGATTCCTTTTTTCTCACTCAGTTCAGTTCAGTGGCTCAGTCGTGTCCGACTCCTTGCAACCCCATGAACCGCAGCACGCCAGGCCTCTGTCCATCACCAACTCCCGGAGTCCACCCAAACCCATGTCCATCGAGTCGGTGATGCCATCCAACCATCTCATCCTCTGTCATCCCCTTCTCCTCCTGCCCCCAATCTTTCCCAGCTAGGTATGTACATACCACCAAAACACATATTTGCTATATGTACTTATTTTAACAATTATGTTTTTTCTTTTTTTTATTTTTATTTTAACAATTATGTTTTTATGACTAAAAATACTCACATCAAAATAGGCAGCAAACATATCATCAGATTCTGTAAACATATCAGGTGCCAACAGCTTCTTCTGAGATGAACCTGAATGGAAATTAGCATTAGTATTTGGAAAATGGAGAGATACAAACTGAAACACAAATAATAAATCAATGGAAAAATCACTAACAGCAATTCAAACTTTTTCCTCTTTTGTGTCAGTTTTTCATTAATACCCAACTTAATATCACTTTATAACCCAAGATATACAAAGCTACCCACTTTTTACTGAGAATGCCATTTCAGAAAGGTGAAAAACCTAATATCGATACTTTCACTAACACTGAACTAATATGCTAATAACTAAGTAACAACTGGACTTGCCAGGTGGCTCAGTGGTTAAAGAAACCACCTGTCAATGCAGGAGACTGGAGTTCGATCTCTGGGTTTGGAAGATCCCCTGGAGAGGAATGGACTACTTGCTCCAATATTCTTGCCTGGAGAATCCCATGGACAGAGGAGCCTGGTGGGCTATAGTCCATGGGGTTGCACAGAGTTGGACATGGCTGAGCACATACAAGTAACTATTATATACTACAAGGAAAGCTCCTCTTTAAATCGCCAATTCATACCTCAAGAGGTTAAACCCCATATCCAGATTTTGATTCAAACCAAAGAACTATAGACATGAGATATTTAAAAATCATCAATTTTACCAAGTGTAAGTAATGTTTTTTTTCAGAAGCCTTATCTAACAGACATACAAACTAGACTTTCCCCAGGTGAAATTAATCATGGCTTGGATTTGCTTTCAAATGCTCTAGCGCAGAACCAAAGGTACTGAACACGTATGGAGGACCCAGTGTGAGCTCCGGTCACGGTCACGAGGACACTCACCGGAGCACTCTCAACACTGCACTCCTGTCCCCTTCGGTGCCCCCGCCCCAAACAACCTCTCCTCTGCGGGAAGTGACAGAGCTAACAACTCGGGGGAAAAAAGCATAGTTGAAACAGAAATCTAACTCACTCACCATTATTCTGTTCAACGGTCATCAGATTATGCTTGGCTTTGACCGAGGCCTCAAACGTGTCGACGTTCTCTCGCTCGTACTCCTTGACGTCGGCAGCCACGCGCTCCAGGATGTCGTCAGGAGAAGGGGAGCGGGAGCGGGTGCTGCTCTGGGGGCTGCTGGGCTCCGACGGCACCGACATGTTGCTGTCATCAGCAAGGTATTTGTATTTCTGTAGTCACAACACAGAGCATTATCGTCACCGATCTGGGGGAACTGCACTGAAAACTTAAGTGTCAAATAATGCTAAAAAAAAATGAAAGATATTGATGCCTCAACTGAATTAGATCCACAATCCCTTATATGTAATTCCAAATCCACAAAACTGTGGAAGGTTTCTATGTTTGGTGCACATTCATTAGGTGGTAGAATCTGACCTGAAGACGTGACTCTCTGAATGTTCCCAGTGTGAACACAAAGTGTCTCACAGCAAAACGCTCCCAGTGTCTGATAATGGGGTGCTGCGCTCGCCCCTACTCAGGGGCTAAGTAAGATACATGTATGCACCACATTACCTTTCTAAAATTCACATATTTCTCAGTTCTGAAGCACATCTGGCCCAAAAGGTTGGAGATAAGGGATTGTGGACCTGGGTAAGAACAGAAAAAGATTCAACCAAGTCTTCAGGGGTATCCAGTAACTGTTCAGTACCACTTTCTGCAGTGCCCCAGGGAGGGAAGTCGCCTCTGGAATTCCAGTTACACCCCAAGTACGCTGGTAATTCGTTCTGCCCTTTGCTCTGAGGTGCTGTGGTTGCTCCAAGTTCACACAAGCTGCTACAACTATCCTATCCTTTTCTTCTCTGCTGTCCTCCCTACAGCACCCAAGCATCTTTCGTGCCTTCCAGAATTCTTCTCTCAACTCCACCCTCACCTCCTGTCATACGGTGGTGAGAGAAGGCACTTTACGAGGATGGCCGTGCTCGCAGGGCCCCGTGGCCAGGCCTCCTCTCGCGACGGCCAAGGAGAGCTGGCCGCCTTCTGCGCAGCTCATCACCCAAGGCCTACGTGACACCCTTTCCCGCCTGACTCCTGCATCACTCGGCTTTCAAGGAGTCTTAACTTTATTGAGACGTTCCATTTAAACATGCACATCTGTATTAGAAAATTTACCATTTTTACTAGGCATTAAAGAAAAATCTTTCTCAAAAAAAAAAAAAAAAGAAAAATCTTTCTCATGTATAACAGGCTATAATATATACAATGTTTATGCTAAAGGAAATTCTTCCAAGTTATACTCATTTATGAGGGCTCTCCTGTTTATTGACATTAAAAAAAAAAGCAAGCACACTCCAAAGTTTGTCTTACAAAAGAGCTTTATGCAGGAATCCTATGTATACAAAAAGGTAACTATTTCAATTTTATTAAGAAACTATCCTTTTCTCATGACCTATTCAAGTGCTCTACTAACACTTAATTGTTAAAGTAAAAATCCTTAATTTTGTTAAAATAATGGTTATTTAAGGACTGTTGATCAAAATGTTACTAAAATCAATACCTGAACGATGGCCTGTCTTTGTATTCTTCTCTGTTCTATCAAGGCTTCTTCATCTTCCTCCTCAACATCGAAGTCTTCAAGGCTTAGAAAAAGTTACATCCATACATGTTAATTCCAAACATCCTTAGAGAGTCCAAAACTATAACTTGCATACGTTAAAAAAAATAAAAGCTGGAAAATGTAGGTCATCAGTAAGTTTGAACAGAAACCTTAAGCCACCTTACTCTATCCTTGCTTTTAAACTATCCTGGCTTGGAACCCCAGCAAGTAAATTTAACCTTCTATGTCTCCTTTTTCTCCTCACCTACTTCACTGCACACAGACTGGAAACAAAGGAAAGATCCTTAAGCTTAAAAGTCATCACCAGCTGTGATCAACACTGTAGACGGAAATTAAAGACTTCCAAGTCACTCTGTGTTTGTCTAATTTGCAGACAGGAAGTTACAGGCCAGCTCCCTTCTTACTTGTCATCAGATGACGATTCCTGCTCGACCTTCATTCCTTCAGAAAGACTTCCTTTAAATTTGTCTTCCTTGACTTTGCTTCTGCTCCTACGTCTGCGCCCACCCCGTGATCGAGACCGCCTTCTCAGGCGTGATCTGCTCCTCCGACCTCTGTCCCTATTGGAGGAGAACAGAGAGATATCATACATATAAAAGGTCAATTACAGTTAGTGTGCTGGGGTATGGGTATTACAGGAACTCTCTGTACTTTTCTAAAGCTCAATTTTGTTATACATCCAAAACTGTTCTAAAAATCCAGTCTTTAAGGGGCCCACGGAAATGTTTTAATGAACACTGATTTAAGTTTAAAGCAAAACTCAAAAATCTGTGTGTGTGAAACATCACATGCTGGACAGGAAAACGACATGGCATCACAGCTACAATTTTCCAGAGAAAACTGGTTGTTAAGAAAACCTACCCACTGAGCTTCAAAAGCTTGTCTGATGGATCAGAGGGGAGTCTTTACCTTCTCCGAGGAGACCTGCTTCTTCTTCTGGGAGACCGGCTCCGTCTGAGGGGGGAACGGGACCTCCTCCTAACAGGAGATCTACTGGCTCGTCTTCGAGCTGGAGACCACCTACTGATCGGGCTGGCATCCTTGGACCTTTCCCGCCTACTGAGGATGTCCTCTCGAGGTCGTGTTCTTAAGGGGACCAGATAGAGGTTCAGAGAAGAATAAATCAAGTCAGAATAAGCGAATTTCACCTACATATAAAGAACACTTTAAGAAAGGGCACAGTAACCTAAAGATTGCAAACACAGAATAATGTTTTGTAACAAAAACTCAGATGACGACAATAACATTTTGGTGTTATGGTCGACACACAATAGAAGGTCTATTTCCTCTGGTCTTGCAATTTGAAGAATTATTAAAGATTATTTATATTGTTATTTATTTATCCTGCTTATCTGATTCTCATTTTAGATAAAACTTGCCCAAATAAGGAATAATATTCCATTTCCTTGATTTGAGGACTGTTTTCTTTCTAAATTGTTGACAATTTTTTGCAATTAAGAGCCTAATTTTTAATGTATCAATTAAGAATAAAATCCCTTTACAATCAACATTAACCTTGGAAGAGAGGAACTATAGCTAAGAGTTAAGAGAAAATGCCAGTCCACCAAGTCATGGAAGTAAATACTGGTATAACTAATCTGGCAGGAAATATGGCCGTGTCTTTCTGAAATGTAAACAGACGTAATCTCAGACTGTGTAATTCCACTTCTATGAAACTACCCTAAAAAAGGCTTTACACAGACTCAATGGATATCTCTGCACACAACTGTGAAAAACTGGAACCAACCTCAATTTTCATCAGTCTCAACAAGGGAATAGTTAAATACATTATGATACATCCACAATGTGAAGTACCATGTTGTTATTATGTAACAAACAATCCTTATATACTGCCACACAGTGTTTGATGAGAAAAGAAAACCGCGGCTAACATGAATGGTATGAATCCTATTTTTAAGAAGTATCCTGTGCACAGAGAAGGGCCTGAAGAGAGACTGCTGTCTCAGGAGTGGTGGCAGAGGAGGGATAGACACGGTGAGTTTACAGGCTTCCTGCAGGATTTAAACGTCTCTTTAATTAGCATGCATTTCTTCTGTAAACTAACACCAAAAACTTGTTTCAAATATTCAACTCTAGTCCCTTAATGAACTCATAAGAATTTCCTTTTCAAACTGAAAGCAACTGAAAGAAAACAGGATCCTTAAGAAGAGATATTAAGATAGTAACACTGTCTCCATGCAGAGCTACAGCCAGGGGACCATTCCATCACTTAGAAGTAAAGAATCAACAGTAGCTCTTATGAGAATTGCCTTCTTGAAGCTTCTCAAAACACAGGATAATTTAAACTTCAACATCAATTCATATTTATACCCATACACAGTAGATGGCTAGGGATTCATGAAGTTATGAGACAAGAATTGGTGGATCAAATGTACTATGTAAATATGAATTATTTTTATTTTGACTGATTAAAAAAATCATTTTAAGAGCTCCTACGTTTTTCAACAGTTGAGACTACAGGTATATGAGTTAATAACAAAAAAATTTCCCATTTTCAATTGTATTTTGGGGACCAAAAAAACCAACTGTAGTTCCACCTCTATTGTTAGGATTCAAAATCACACCAGTTCAAAAGAACAGACAGGTCACAATCCTTAAACTGATACCACCATTTTTAAAAATTCCAGCCCACACTATTCAAAGAACAATCCCTGCTCTAGAAACACCTTTCCCATAAAATGCGTAGACTCAGACTTATCAAACAAATTACTTGGATTTTAAGGTGCGATTCTGCACATTAGATACTAAATTAAGAACTCAGAAAAAAAAAGTAAGTTCAACATTTAAAAACCACCTACAGTCAAAATACTGACAGAAGCAAACTTAACATAGTTAGCAGACAGGACAGGATTATATCAAACACTATAAAACTCTTTATCACCTCCGTTTTTATCGTCCACAAGTTTTAGCTTCTCCACTGAAATCTGCTGCAATGGTAGGAACCACCATGGCTCTGAAATCAAGTTACCTTGGGGAAGAGAGGCGTCTCCTTTCAGGCTCCCTGCGTTTTCTTTCCAAGGACCGGCTCTTGGCTCTCCTGCCAGGAGACAGGGTTCGAGAAGGTGACTTGCTCTGTTTAGACCTCCTGTCATTCAAGAGTGGGGATCGACTTCTTCTTGACTTATCACGCTGTTTCGGAGACAAACTTCTTCTTTTGGGACTGCGACCAGGTCTTCTACTGGGTGACCTGTTTTCTTTCCCAGAGGAAGCATCTTTAGAGGGAGACTTGACTGGCTTCTTCTCTTTATCGGCTTCAGACCGTTTTGATTTTCTCTCTTTGGACCGTGACCTTCTGTCTTTGGATTTACCTCTCAAGTCGATTGGGGATCTAGATTTCTTGCCTCGATCACGACTTCTACTTTCATTTATAACAGGGGATTTTTTCCTATCCTTTGACTTAGTTTTATCTTCGACTTTAACCTTGTCATCGACAGGAGATCTGGCCTTCCCAACCTTCTCTTGAGAGCGCCGTCTAAGGGTGGGCGACTTGGACTTTCTGGCTTCATCTTGAGACTTACTTCTTTTGGAGGGACTTTTCGACTTTTTCCTCTCCTTTGACTTGCTCCTCGCTGCCTTCTCTTTAACTATTTCAACACCTCCCTTACTTTTCTTTTTATCAGACCTATGTCTAGTCCGTTCTTTGGATCTGCTTTTACTTCGCTTTTTTGTACTATTTTTATTGTCCACAAGTTCAAGTTTCCCCTTCGTACTTGAAGATCTAGTACTAGACCTATTTCCATTTCTTGCCTTTTCGTGGATCTCCCCCTCTTCTTCAGAGCCGGACTCATAACCTTGTAATATGAGGCCCATCCCAGATTGGACCTTTCCTTCCATTAACTCATTATCGAGTTCAGCTTTAATCAAGGCTCTCTGCTTCTCCAAGTCTTCCAGCAAAGCTAAATCATCAAGTTTAGTTCTTTTTGCTGGAGACATACCTTCTTTGTCAGAAGCATCAATGACCTCTTTTCTTTTGTGTTTCTTATGTTTATGCTTATGTTTATGCTTTTTATCCTTGTCTTCTTCTGAAGAATGTTTATGTTTCTTATGTTTACTTCTGTGTTTATGTTTCTTTTTCTTATGACGACTGTGCTTATTTTGAGACTGGTCTTCTGATACTTCTCCATTTTCTTCATTAACACTCTTTTCAGAATTAGCATCTTCCATCCTATAAATATATCAAACACATTTAAAAGACACATAACTTAGGGAGCATTCAGTTGTAACAAAATAGCAATGATAAAATATATCTCGATGTGATATAATAAGCCAGCCACTGAAATATTTTATTTCAAATGTATATGGCAAGAACTGAGTTGAACAGTGATTTAACTTTATTTCTCATGGCTGAACTCAAATACTGAAAGTATTACAGGAAATACATAACAGGGGAGGTTAACATAATTATACTTAGTAGAAAAAGGAAATTCAAACCAGTAGTTTTGTGCAGTAAGTTAACAATGACTTTCTTAAACAGTCACTCAGTAACTTGGTTTTTAAACCAGCCTTTCCCATACCACTCCACATTAATGAAACCTGCCCATTCTTTCCCCATAAAATATTCATAACGACATACATTGGGACAGTAATCTCTTTCCCCATTTGGAATTGAGAAAAAAACACACACACATTTAAATCTCTGCAGCCAACACAGAGCTTTACCCAGAGTCATTCTGGGTCCATAAGCGGCAAGTGGCCACCATGTGCCACAGCAGCACGCCCCTCTCTGGGCAGCGTGATGAGATCGCCGCGCCATCCTGCCCTGGGCCCTCCCACGGACGCCGTCTGCTCCTGACATCTAACCAGCCGCATCCTCAAGGCTGAGGCTCCAGGGTCACCGGAAGCAGTCGATCCTCCTTCTGATATCCGGTAAGAATGATATGGATTATTTTGTTCAAGTCCTCCAAATTCTCCTGTACTTCTAATAAGTTTAATATTTGTACCATATACTACAAAGAGCTCCTTGCAAGCTAAGAATTAACGAGTCTATTCAATCTCTTTTAACATTTAGAAGAAAATCACCTACACATAATGTAGGCATTAAATCAGGCAGCAGGAAAATAAGAATCTCTTGCTTCTCTTAAGGAAACTTCCAGTGGAAAAGAATCACATGCCACACTGGAGAACGACAATGATAAGGACCTGAGTAAGGGCATTATGGGAACGCCAACAGATCACTTTAAATCGTTTTGAAATGGTCAAGGAAAGTATCTTGTGGATCACAGAAAAACCCAAGTGATTTGTTCAGCAGGGACTTTGGGGAAGAGAAGTTTATCAACAAGGTATTTATTTGGATTAAAAAATAGGCTGAGCAACACTGACCTGTAGAATGAGTATGAAATTAACCAGAAAGGTTAAGGGGTATTTTAGAAAAAGGAAAAAAGATCAGTGTTGCCAGGGTGTCAACCCTGGGGAAGAGACTGGTCTAATGGAAGCCAGGTTCTCAGGTGGACGGGTTCCAGGAGACGGAGAGATACAGCCCAGGACCCTGGAGCTCAGAGCTGAGAGAGCGGAGAGGCCCAGGAACCACGGTCAGGCTGCCCAACAGACGGCCCCCAGCCTGGTCTCAGTCTTCAGTAAACCTGGCGGGGCCGGGGCACGACACAGCGGAGGATGCTTGAAAAGTTACTGGCTCACAGTAGTGACGGGCCGTGGAGAACACGCACCCACCACGGGGCAAGAACTTAGAACCTGGGGTGTCAGACCGCCAATGCCCTCTTCTGGCACCGTGGACTGTGGGGAAGGAGAAAGCATGAGGGAGCTGCAGCGGAAGCCGTGCCCTCAGCTGAGTCAGGCCTCAGTCTGGCCCGACTTCTCTCTAACGGAGTATAAGAGGACACAGGATAAATAGTGTTCTGGGACCATCAAATTGTCTCAAAGACTTGGAAAAAGACAGTGTACCCAACAACATGGCTCTATTAGGAGCTGGGGGGACATCAGAGATTTAAGGTGAAAATACAAAGGCACTTCAGCTCCATTCCTTGTTTAGGCTACAACCTCATACAGGTAACTGTCTCCCTTCCCTAGACTCTCCCATCCTATAATCCAGAAGGTGAGATATCAGTCAATTTTTCTTAACCTTGACTTACAGCAGGAAAGTGTGAGATAAATAGAACCAGGCTAATTCAAGATATAGAGATAGGCAGGGAGAACCTTTATGAAGGTTGAGAATGATTTTCAGGTATATAAAAATCTAAGTGCCCAAAGTACAAAATTCCAGTCAGTAAGCTAGAACTCACTCTAAAGACCCTCTAGGAAAGCCCCAGAACACGAACAACTGGGTGGTGAAGTCTCCAGAGCCAGGCTGCAGGGGCTTAAGTCCCGGTTCCACTGCTGACTAGCTGCGTGGCCTCAGTGAGTGTAAGCTTAGTGGAGAAAGGAACAGTACCCACCTTCGAGCACATGGCGAGGACCGCACAGTTAACACGTCCAGCTCCAAAGGCCCAGCACAAACCTTGTGCCCAAAGTCAGGCGTGCTTATTGTTCAGACACTGGGCAGATTGACTCCCCGTGGCACTGGGGAGCTGCCCACGGACACTCAGAACAACACTTTAAAGAGCAAGGGTCCTGATCAAACTGCCTTGTTCCGATGCTGCCTGCAACAACGATACCCTCAGTGTGCCCTCAGACAGCTACTCCCATGGCTCAGTTTCCTCCACTGTAAAAGCTGGGCAAACACCACTTCTGACAAACCACAGGTATGTCACTGCAATGAGTTCATACATATAAAAGCAGTCGCACCAAGTGCTCAAGATGTGCTGTCTCTGCCCGTGTCCCCACAACAGATGTGACGTCACATTCAAGGAGGTGGACGGGCCTCATCTGAGGGCATGCGCACATCCAGCTGCTGAGAAGGCTGGTGCTACAGTTGACGTCAGAGCTCTTGCTTCTGCTTGAAGATGCTTTTTAAAACATCAGGTCACCGTCACCCCTGAGAGAAAACTGATTACTGTTTCCTGCCTCATTCACAGTAAAAACCTGAACCCTCCACAAGACCTGTAGCATCAGCCCAACCTCCCTTCAGCCGAGCCTGCTGCCCCCTACAGCCCACGGCTCTCCTCCCCCGCCACGTAAGGGGCTGGGCGCTCCACCGGAAGTACACAGTGCTGGTCCCCTCACCTACCTCAGGTCTTGGCTCAAGTTCCACTTTCTCAGTCAAGTTTCCCTGACCAGCTCACTTGAACTGCAACCCGCACCCTCTCACAAACACACTCCCTTTCCCCCTTCACCATCCTCCACCCAGCACAACTCCTGTTTGTGTCCTCCTATTATAAGATAAGCCCTGCAAGCAGGATCTTAATCTGTTTAGCTCACTGCTCCATCCCTGAGGCCCAGAAGATGATTTAACCCTGAGTGGATACTCAGTAAGTACTTCTGTGTCAAGGGAATGATTCACAGAGTAACACAGTTGGCTCGGTGCTAAAGAATCATCTGCCAGTGCAGGAGATGCAAGACATGTGGGTTTGACCCCTGGGTTTGGAAGATCCCCTGGAGGAGGGCATGGCAACCTGCTCCAGGCTTCTTGCTGGAGAATCCTAGGGACAGAGGAGCCTGGCAGGCCACGGGGTCACAGAAGGGTCAAGACACGACTGAGCAACTAAACAACGTATGAAATGGCATCACTGACCACAGCTGGTCCACACTGTCTGTGTACACTCTCAGCTCTTGAAGGGGAACACTTTCTTTTTGGCTCACTTACGCCTCCAGCACATACGCCTATTTCTTGACCACAATACCCTCAAAAGATTTAAATTTAATCACCTCCCCACAGAAAAATCTGCTCTTCTAACCCTTTTCCAACGCTACTTATAATTTACAAGTTTTCCAATGCATTTCAAATCCAAATACTGAACGGTTTACTTTCAGAGGAAGTAATTTCCTTCAACAGAAAACTCAGCATCTAAAGTTTCCGAGAATCAAGATCAAAGTGCCCAAAGTTACTACAGTCATTCCCAGGAGTAATCCCAGTTTTCACTGTAACTTAATGAATGTTAATTCAAGAAATAATGACCAGGTTACTAATAAAATGCCACCTAAGTGCCTTAGGGCCGGCCAGCTTAACCTTAACTCCAGAGTTCTCCCACATTGGGGTTAGGCAGAGAGCAGACCCCCAGCCTCTTCTGTTGATCTCTTAAAGCAAATTCCAAAGAAAATAACTGAAGTCTGACAGATACATCAGGAAAACTTGCACTCGATGCATCAGTGACACCCATGACACCCATAAACGTCCTTGTGCCAGTCACTTAATTTAGGCTCATTAACAACAACTTTTCTTCTAAAGCTTTAGGAAAAGGTTTCTTGTAAAGAAACCTGATTACCTTCTTGGACGATTTACATTTTGCAAACTAACACTACACATTCAGTAGGTATATTTCTATACCAAACTGGTCTACAACAGGTTTGTCATAAACCAGTACTTATTGAGAGCTGAGTAACATCCTTCAAATCTCATTTGGAAGGGAAGCTGCACTCGGAGTGCAGACAGCATGGTAGGGTCAAACAGTATTTACTCATATGTTAGGTTATTTCATCCTTCAAACAACCCAGAGCCTTGGGGCATCTGGCACAATAAAAATAGCCATGGAACAACTTTAAAATAAAGTGACCAATTACCAACCACTAGTATTATTTTAACTTCCCTCTTCACATATTTTCTTTTCAAAGAGTATTCCTCATAACATCTTATATGAGAGGCATTCAATTCATGCTTTGGAGCTGGGGGGCAATGGGGAGCAAAGTGAATGCCACCGCTTTCGACAAGGAAAATAATGATAAGTGAGCCTGTTTCTCTAACGAGTGAGACTACTCTAATAAAGAATTAATGTAGATGTAAAGATAAGGACGGATTCAAAAGATCAATTAGTCTCAAAAGGAACCATTCCACTCCCACTCCTTCCAAATGGGATATTAAATTCCAAAGTGTTGGAACTATCATATCATAAAAATGGACCTTTCTGGGATACAGGAAATAAAAAAAAATTATTTCAAATGTTAAAGGCTATTAATATTTTTAATAAAAGGAGCTACAACGTAGAGTGAGAGACCAGAAGCACGCTAGTTAGAAGCAGGGCCCCACAACAGGGCTGCCTGGATGTCAACCCCACACCTGTCACTTAGCATGACCCTGGGCAAGCTAACTTAATTTCTCTGTGCTTCCAGTTTCTCAACTGTAAAATGTGGGGAGTGTCAGGACCAACTCCACAGGGTTGTCATAAAGACTGAATGAGGTAGTCTTTGCTCAGTACCTGGTCTGGGTAAGTTCAAGTAAGTCAATGCATGTAAAAATTTAAATGCTTAAAACTAAGAAAAAAGACTGAGCTAAAGATATCAACAAACTTAAAAGCCACTAAGAAGCATTCAGAGAGCTTTACTTTTTCAAAATATTCCACTTGGAGTAGATTCCATGTAACTGTGAACTCCTCAGCCTGTCTTCAAAAAAAACCTACTCAGACACTGCATTTCAGCATTCCCTGTGGGCAGCCAACATGGTACTTGCTTTCCTAGTAAACTGTCATTTTCTACATTAAAACGTTTCAAATAAGTGAAAGTGGAACACATATAGATGGAACAGTCTGTGTGTACCGTGTGTGTGTGTGTGTGTGTGTGTGTGTGTGTAGGTGCAATAAATCTCAGTGCCATTCATACTGTGTGTGTGTGTGTGTGTGTGTGTGTGTGTGTGTGTAGGTGCAATAAATCTCAGTGCCATTCATACTGTAGGAGCCTAAATAAATATTATTATTAAATCTCGTGTTATTTGAGTATCTAAATAAACATGGTTGCATCTCTCCTGAAAAGGAATCTAAACCGTCCCTGAAATCAAATTAATGGAGATAATACTATAGAACTTTAAACACATTACTAGAAAAATCAGCTGCATAGCCTAAGATTTTCATAAGATCTTCTCATGAAGCCCGGAACAAGGCCTCACTGTGAACTCCGTGAAAAACAAAAAGAGGCAAAGTCTACCTAAAACTTCAGAACCCACCTGCCCTCTTTTAAGTCAAACTGTGAAGATAACAGAGCAGCTTTTAGAGTCCCTAAACGAAAAACTTCTGGTAACTCTCTCTGCCTAGATGAGCAAAGCAAATCCGCGAGCGGTCCGACACTGGACGCACAGCGGTGAAGCGACGGGCCGGCTGGGGAGGTGCAAAGATTTCTCCTCTTGTCAGTCCAAAGTTGCTGGGAGACTACCTCTACCTCTTTCTTAAGACTGCGGGAAACAAATCAGATAATGAGGATGCAAGCCAAAAAAAAAAAAAAGGCGCTACAAAAATACTGTCTTAAAATGCATTCTCTCTCTTAGGTTCCTGAGCTTTCCTAGCAAATACACGGAAAACAGAATACACTGCTCTCAGTTAAGGGAAGGGTTACCCTACCGATGCGGTCCACTCGGCCGCATCGATGCTTTACGTTAGCTTCATTACAGACACGAAGCGCTCGGGTTTGCAAGTAGCTGACCATTCCCACTCCTTATTTCACTGGGGCTCCCAGAGAAGCGCTGTAAACTCGGGCCAAAACCCCTAGGCCTCAGAACCGAGCACTTGGTCTTACTTTTGCCTCGAGTTTGCGAACCGGGAGACCAGCTGCACTAGGCAGAGAAGGAGAAAACACCAAGGGGACTCTGGGGCCGAGAGCACCGGGCGGGAAGGAGGGAGCACCCCACCAGCCGCCAACCGAGGCTCCGAGCGATGATGGAGGGCGCGCCCGGCGCCACTCTGCTCCCGGCCCCAAAGACTGACACCGGCGGCGGCGCGGGAGCCGCCTGCGGAGAGGAGCGCTCGGGGCTCGCCGCCACGCGGGCTGCTCCGGAAGACCCGCTCGTCGCCTCAGAGGCGGGGAGGCGCGCCCGCGCCGCGGCCTCGCGCTCGAGATCCATAGAGGCCGCTCGCGCCCTCGCCTCCCCGGGCAACGCCGCTGCGGGCCCCGGCGGCCCTCGACCCAACAGCCGGGGCCTCCAGGCGGGCGGAGCGCCGAGGCCGCCCTCCCGCGCCCCCACGGCGCCGCGCTGGAGGCAAAGTTTGGCCGCGACCGCTGGGCCGCGAACTTTCCCGCCCGCTCGCCCGCCCGGGCGGCGCTCAGCCCGTCCCTTCTCGGCCCGCCCCTGGCGCCGGCCCTCCGCGCCCCCGGACTACTTACTCTGGCTGTTCCCGCAGCGACGGCGCCTCCGCGGCGGCCATCTTGAACTTCCTGACTCCTCGGCGGCGGTGGCGGCGGCTCCGCGGCCGGCGGAAACCAGGGGAGGCGGAGGAAGAGGGAACGGGGCCGTCGCGCATGTGCCGACAGCGTCGGGACCCGTGGAGCTCGGCGTCGCTCGAAAAATCCGGATATACAAGCGCATCCGGGGACGGAGCGCACTAGCGTCGTGACGCACTTCCGGAAGGGGCGAGGCCGCGGCCGCCCTGGTCGGGGCTTTAAAGGTGCGCGCTGATTGGGTAAAAACCGTCGCCAAGTTCTAGGAACCTGCGGAAAGGATGGAAGGTGGAGGGGTCCGCATCCTGGGCGCAGTTCCGAGAACTGGTCTTGTTGTGGGGCCCAGACTCGGGTGAAAATTTTCAAGCTGGGCAAACAAGATGATTTTGCTTCTTAAATGCCTTCTTATCCCTTAGCTAACTCAATGTGAAGCGTTATTAAGAGAAAGTTTGTAGACAGGCATTTTGAGAAGACTGCAAGCTAGGGCTGTACCTAGAACATAGAGAACTACTAGTATTGGCACGTTCTTTCGAAACTTTTGGAACTTTGTTTAAGGTTTTGCTGAGCCCATACGTCAGGAGTCCGTTACTCCTGTCCAGGTTCTCTGGACCTGTAAACTGAATTTTTAAGTGACATTCTGGTCCAAATAACTTTGTGATTTTATTTTTCTATAATAATGGAATCTACAGTAATGAGATGAAATGAAATACCGTATGTGAAAAGTTACTGCCTCTTGGTTAAAAGTTACTGTCTCTAGCTGACTTACTTGAGAAGACCCTGATGCTGGGAAAGATTGAAGGCGGGAGAAGAAGGGGACGACAGAGGATGAGACGGTTGGATGGCATCACCAACTCATGGACATGAGTTTGAGTAAACTCCGGTGGTTGGTGATGGAGAGGGAGGCCTGGTGTGCTGCAGTCCCTGGGGTCGCAAAGAGTCGGACACGACTGAGCGACTGAACTGAACTGAACTGAACTGTCTGTTGGAGAGCTTTCAATAACTTGTAGGTTTTTATATTCTCTTTCTTTCTCTGAAGAGTATCTTTCTTCATACTTGAGCCTAAAAGCAAGGTGGTGATCACTTTTATTCTTGTAATCAACTGAATTTGGGTTTGATTTAGAAATCTGAGTTCAGAATAGCTGAGCTTATATGTCTCTTGATTGTCAGAGGGGAAGAGTTAAAATATTCTTTTAAAATAAGTCTCTAGTTGGCTGAATCCCAAAAGTGTTAAAATGTTAAGCATTTTCCCCTCATGGACTTTATTAATACGGAATACTAAATACTTGGATGTTTACTGACTTGTGTGGGTTCCTCTACCCTCACCCCACACCCATTGCTGCATTTCTTTGAATGGTCCTTAATTGTTTTCTTCATGAAGGGTTTCTTTCTTTCTCCTTAATTATCAAATTCAGGTATAACAACTTAGAAGGCTTCTTTCAAAGGAAATAGTTTTCAGAAATGTGTTAAGAATGGTTTCTGTTTTCACCGATATATTTATTGATGTACTGGTAGTGTGTAGGTTGGAATTTCAGAATTCTGCTAATTGTTCCTGTCTCTAGATTCTCATCCAGGTATATCTTTTTTAAAGGTATTATGTATACAGCAATACAGCAGTCTTGTATTTACTGTTTATTATATTCTCTGTCCTACGAAGGCAAGGCCATGTGTCACTGTGTTAAGAATAGCTCAGATACGTTATTAAAATAACAACATTAGTACATTATTTTTAAATATATAATTTTAAAGTGAAAATAAACATGGTGTATGTAGTACAAACCTATTACAGACCTCTTCTTGGAGGTGAGTACAAGCCTGTAAGAGATCTCATCTTGGATATATAGTAGAATAATACACTTTAAGGCAAAAGAAGCCTAATAAACTGGCACTCAGGTAAGGTGACTTGATTGTGATGACTCAGTTCCCAGGTGCCAAGCCATGGTTTAAACTGAAATTTCTCAAGTCTGCACTCTTCCTTCTTATTGTGCTGTTTCCCACAGAAAAGTCGTTTGTTTAGCATCTCCCGATAAGTGCACCCATCCACACAATTCTTTGGTTTTCAAATGCTTTTTGAATATAAGTAATGGAAAGAGTGAGGAGGGCATGGCAACCCACTCTAGTATTCTTGCCTGGAGAATCCCTTAGCGGGCTTCAGTCCATAGGGTCACAAAAGAGTTGGACATGGCTAAAACGACTTAGCATGCATGCAATGGAAGGAGTACTAGATTGGCACTAGAAATTCCTTATTTTCTCTAGGTCCAGAAACTGTAGTCTCTTTCTTGTTGATTAGTGGCGTGCTTATACATCAGTCTGTTTCCTCAGCCTTAATGTGGTCTCCCTGGCCACAGCCCCACTCTCCATTTCTTTGCAGCATCTTTAACGTGGAGATTAAACGAAGCATCCTGAGTATGGGGAAGGATGGGTGGGGAACAGAGGAACTAAGGGTCAAGTTTGAATCCTGATTATGGCTGGCTCAAGTTGAGACTTGGACAAATCATTCAAGTTTTAAAAGAGAGCATAGTGAAAGTGAAGCTTCAGAAAATGATGCTGGCAAAGATCTTTAAAAATGTCTCACCAAATTCGCTCGCACGGTGCTACTTCTGGAGAGTGCACTAGGACAGGATTTGTCAAGGACTCACTCCAAACTGTTTGTAGTTTTGGAAGAAGCGGCGCTCTCTGAAGGCAGAGTTAAAGCAAACGTCCGCTTATTACTTTAATCATTCAGTAGACGTTTCCAAAGCAACAGACTTAAGCCCGACTTTTCATTTTCCAACCCGAAGCCCATCGTTGCAACCGCGCTGCTTTTTCCTTCCTGCGTTCCGAGACCTTTGCACCGGAAAGCTGCCAGGGCAGAGCTGCTAGGAAGGGCTGGCCCCGCCCACTGGAAGTCCATGGAGGCGGGGCCTCAGTGGAGGGCGGGGCCTCGGTGGTGAGGCAATGGCTTGGTTGCTCCGAGGGGTGTGGGATCTTCCCCGACCAGTGATTGAACCCCAGTGTCCAGCATTGGCAGGCGGATCCCTAAAGTCTGTCTTTTAA
Organism: Cervus canadensis; assembly: GCF_019320065.1. Classification (NCBI taxonomy): domain Eukaryota; kingdom Metazoa; phylum Chordata; class Mammalia; order Artiodactyla; family Cervidae; genus Cervus; species Cervus canadensis. The sequence continues at coordinate 2,175,317 of NC_057413.1, read as the reverse complement.
AAAGCTCAGCTATCAGTTTTGTGAGGTAGACCTCTATGTTGTGAGTATATGAGGGGAGTGTTTTTGTAAACTAGGTGGAATCACAGATAACTCTATGTCATTTCAGCAGCGTTTTCCCTCCACATTTATAACACATTGTTTGTAAAATTGTGTGCCTTGCAGTGAAGATTTAACACCCAATTGTATGTCAATCATCTCAATAAAATTGGAAAAAAAATTTAACACCAGCTTTTAAAAATGCCTTTTTATGCATTTCTTTCTTTTTTTTTCTGTTTGTAGGTATGCATTGTCAAACTAATGAATTTGAATGTAAATTCCGGTACATTTCCTGTGCTCCTGACATTTAGCAGAGGAAAGCATAACTTCAATCCTTCTTTCCTCGGGGAAAACTTTGAAACTCAAATTGCACACTTGGGAGAATAACACTTTCCTTTAGAGATAAGTGGGTACAATCTTTATCAAATCACCAGCAGCACAAAGAACAGCCTCGGGAACCACATTTTAATTTCCTGTTGAATGACAGGTGGTATTATGGTTTTGAACCAGAAATGAAAACCCACTCAGATGAAAACTTCCAAGTTTTAGAATGTAGATCAGTCAGAAAACAAAGGAAATCTGGAAACAACGCAACAGTGTACTGTGTGTCAACAGTATACTGGGTGCCCTCAGACCGCAGTTCTGTGTCAGATCCTAGCCCCGGGAGTCACAGCAACGGTCCTCGCGGGCCCTACAGATGAGCACGCTATAGAAGATGGACGGTTCCTGCGAACTGGCTGGCCTCTCCTGTGGCTTATGTCCTCTGCCCTAAAAGCAGGCAGGAGAGACTGAGACCCAGCCAGAGCGCTCCCTAACTGGGGTTCTATGCTGAATTTCTCCTTTACAACATGGGAGGATTCAGTCTCCAAAGTAGTTTCAAAATGAGAACTGATAAAAGGAGGAAGACATGACAATCGAGCTCACCTCTTAAAATGTGATGAAGGAAGCCTTCTATGTAGCCTGTTTTTGTTTTTTAAAAATATTTATTTACTTGGCTGCATTGGGTCTGAGTTGGGGCAGGCTGGATCTTTCCTTGTGGCTCACAGACTCTAGTTGTATCATGCAGGCTCAGTAGTTGTGGGTAGGGGACTTACCTGCCTCCCTTGCACGTGGGATCATTCCCCAACCAGGATGGAACCGACGTCCCCTGCATAGCACGGCGGATTCTTAACCGCTGGACCACCAGGGAAGTCCTTGTGTAGCCTACTTTAGACCGAAGTTGTACTAAATTATGTTGTATATGTCAAAAGAGACCTTTTGGAATTACAAGTTTCTTTTTTTTTTTTCATTTATTTTTATTAGTTGGAGGCTAATTACTTTACAATATTGTAGTGGGTTTTGTCATACATTGATATGAATCAGCCATGGATTTACATGTATTCCCCTATTGCTTGTAGACAAGTTTCTATTGTAATTGAGAGCTAAGTAGAATTTAACAAGAAGACACCATTTTTCACATGCTAGAAAAATTAACCATCAGTGCTTGATAGAGAAAAAGTTTTCTCGACACAAAATGGTTGGGGGAAACATGGAAATCAGTCATCTAGGAAAGAAGTCGATCATCATGGCGTTTTAAAAAATTGTCCAAAGTGGCTTTCCTTGACGCTGAACACATAAGAAATCTCAAGGGAGTTCTCATTATGACAACTGACTTCTCATTATGAGAACTGACAGTTTTACTGGGAAGTTCAGAGCATTTCTATTTTGTTGCTGCTGTTGTTATTCAGTCATTTTAAATGAAATTCAGCAAATGTACTTTGGATGTGAACAGTCACAGCCCCTGTGTTTCCTGGTACAGCTGGTTTCGGTTAGCCTTTTGTAACTTGCATAATTTGGGGCAGTTTGATATAATTCAGTATAATCAAAGCGTGTGGGAATAGAAAATGATTTTCTTTTTTTTTAAATTTTTTTCATCTATTTTTATTAGTTGGAGGCTGATTACTTTACAATATTGTAGTGGTTTTTGTCATACATTGACATGAATCAGCCATGGATTTACATGTGTTCCCCATCCCGATCCCCCCTCTCGCCTCCCTCATCATCCCATCCCTCTGGGTCTAGAAAATGATTTTCTAGCATATGCGTCATATTGTCTCCTTTTAATGTGTGTTTGAAAATATGCCCGTAATTTATTTGTTTGCCTGTGCCAGGTCTTACTGTGGCAAGCAGAATCTTCAGCTGCAGAGTGCAAACTCTTGGTTGCGGCAAGTGGGATCTAGTTCCCTGACCAGGAATCGAACCTGGGCCCCTGCATTGGGAGCTGTGGTGCCACTGCCTTGATGGGTACTGAGGTGGCGTCACTTTTACAACCTTTGATTTTGCACCATCAGCGCGATGACGACGCAGCCAAAACGGCAGGCAGCATCTCAGTGTTGTCATAAAGTAGTTTGGAGATTGTAGACCCCATGAAAGGCTTCTGGGAGCCCCTAATGATTCGTGGACCACTCTTGGAGAACTGAGATGGTAGGTAGAGAACCTAGTCAAGTAGACGGAATACTGAGGGATCGCACCGTGCCCGGCTCTCAATGCCAGGGGAGGGCTCTCGCTGGTGGAGAGCAGCAGAGCTCAGCACGACATGCTCTAGCGCTGGAAGGAGATGGAGGGAGACCGGCTCCAATACTCAGGCTGTGTTGGTACCCCCACCGCCCCCCAACCCGCGGGTCCCACCCTGCCGACGCAGGACAGCTGGCCCGCACACGGCCTGCACGTGCTGCGGCGGAAGGCCACTCCCCTCCCCTAGGCAGTGAGAGATACTGAAAGCTGGGAGCCCACCCCGGCCATCAGGACACCCGCCGGAGCACAGCAAGGGAGCCCACGGCGAGCCTGGAGCAGGGACAGCCATCCCCGCACGAGGCGATAAAGAACCAGGCTGTGTGGCTTCTTTGCCTCGGTGAGGAAGCGTCCAGGGCCAAGGCTGGTTCTCGTGTGTGGCTGAGCGGATGGAGGGACCGTGAACCGGGGGACCTTCTCAACGTGAATGTGTGACCCGCTCCACGACAGCCTGACCTGCTGGTTCTCTTTGTCTAACCTCATCTGTGAACTGTTGCTTTCCTTCCTTTTTTATTTGGTCAAATTATTTTGCCTTAATGTATTCTGTAACGCTTTCTCGTTGAAAATTATTATAAAATTTACTCATATAGAGGTTTGCTTTTAAAAAGTAATATGGGAGGAAATAGGCATCATTTAAAAATTACAACCAAACAGCAGTGAATCCAAAGTAGTAAATAAGTGCCGGATGGCTGTGTGTTACAGGCTTCCCCGATGGTTCAGGGGTTAAGAATCTACCTGCAGTGCCAGAGGCTCGGGAGACTGGAGTTCCAGCCCCTGGTCAGGGAGATCTCCTGGAAAAGGAAACAGGAACCCACTCCAGTATGTGCCTGGGAAATCCTGGGACAGAGGAGCCTGGCGAACTGCAGTCCACGGGGTCACAAGAGTCGGACAGGACAGAGTGACTGCACCACCACAACTGTGTATTACAAATGCCTTCCAGGGGAAGAAGGAGGAAAACTCAAACTTCCAGGACTCGTTTCATTTTCTTATCTGGGGAGGCATGTGGTCGGTTTCTGTCATTGCCTTCTCCTCTTGTTTTTTGCTTTCTTAGAGCCTCTTGCCATTTTCACAGACTATTTGAAATAAATAATGCTCGATCCTGTCTACTCTGGGTGCTTATTAAACTGATAACCGACTTCTTGCTGTGCAGAGCTTATCAGCAGAGAGTGTGAGAGGCAGGAACATCCTAGAGAACTGGGTGATTGTTCCCCTGTTCCTGCATGGGGAATAGCTCTGTGTTTCTCTCCTTCTTGAAAGAGATCATGGAGTCCTCCTGCTCACTTCAGTGGAGGCACGTTCTCGCCTCTTGAGGACAGCTTTGGTGTGCCCTGCTAGCCGGAAGGCATCTGTTCCTCTGACTGGTGGGCACTGCCTCAAGTTTGAAATCCTAGGTAGAGTTTTGGGCAGAATTTAAATTGTTTTAGATTGTTGGTCGTGTCAGACTCTCTGTGACCCCATGGACTGCAGCACGCCAGGCTTCAGTGTCCTTCACTCTCCCGGAGTTTGCCCAAACTCATGTCCATCGAGTCAATGATGCCATCCAACCATCTCATCCTCTGTTGCCCCCTTCTCCTCTTGCCCTCAATCTCTCCCAGCAACAGCATCATGTTTTAGATTAAATTCCTAATGTATAAGAATGGCTTGTAAACCCTCAAGTGGTATCCACTGGAGAGGGGCCAAGGAGACAGTTTCCAATTTTTAAGCACACCTGAGTTTGTTCATCTTTCCAGGGACAAAAGTTGCAGATGTCGGGTTACATTTCTGCAACAAGAACCATCTATAAGCAATCTGAAACATTCTGCCTTGTCTGTCTTATTTGGATAATATGAATGATTGCCCTAATTACACAATTTATGTGAAAAGTACTTTGTAATGTATGTACAGATATTACTGGAAGTTAGTAAAGTAAAAAAGGAAGAGAACTGAGCAAGGGTCAAACGCTTGCCAGAGAAAGGCTCCCTAAGACACACGCATGAGGCGACAGGAGTCTGCGAGGTGATCCTCATCTTGAGACCATGGTTCAGTGTTGCTCCTTTCTACAAACTGTAAGTTTGTAAAAAGTTTGTTCTCCTGCTTTTTTCATCCACACAGGACTTAGTTTTGATACAATCAATATGTATTATCTGTAAATATATGTACAGATTTATATTGTATCTGTATTAATTATAATGCATAGAATTAGAATGAATATTTCTAGTTGGTCTTCATGATCATTTTGAAGATAAGAGAGCATCTAAATATGCAGAAAAGGGAATATAACCATAGTTTTATGATAACTAACTGGTGACATAATCTATAAAAGTATTGAATCACTGTGATTCACAACGGAAACTAAAGCAGTATTGAACATCAACTATTTTAGGAAAGGAAGCAAAGGTGCTTGAATGAGTGATTAAAGTGGAAATTTTAGATTATGATTTTTTTGTGCGTGAATTTTATGACTTTATTATAAATAAATTGGCTACATGATGCAATTTTATACCGTTAAATAAACACGATATATGCCAGTCTGTATACCATAAAGATTAAATTGGAAGGTGTTTAGTCATTTAACTAAAGAATTTATCATAAGATTCTTAGAAAAGCAAGCTCCTGGTACATATCAGAGATTCAGTCGATAAAACGTTCAGTTCAATTCTACGAATATTCATCGAGTCCCCCTCGTGTACCAGCTGTGTTGTTTTAGAAACGCATCTATCACTTAAATCTGGGTGGTGGTTGTTCAGTCGCTCAGTCGTGTCTGGCTCTTTGCGACCCCACGGACTGCAGGCCAGCAGGTTTCCCTGTCCTTCACTGCTATGCTGGAGCCTGCTCCAATTCATGTGCATCGAGTCGGCGCCGCCATCCAAGCATCCCATCCTCTGTCGTCCCCTTGTCCTCCTGCCCTCAATCTTTCCCAGCATCAGGGTCTTTTCCAACGAGTACATCTGAAATAATTCAATTACGACACAGTGACCCTGCCTTTATTGGCTGGGGATTTTCTGTGTGTGTGTGTGTGTGTGTGTGTATGGACATCTTCCACGAGAGGGCAGCTGGGGATTTTCTGTGTGTGTGTGTGTGTGTGTGTGTATGGACATCTTCCACGAGAGGGCAGCAAAGGACCATCCTGACTTTGTTCTTACGCAGTCTTACACTGGAGACTAGCTCACGTGGCAAGCACACACCAGGCATCTTCACAGCGTGAGGAGAGTAGAGGGCACGGTTCCGGCTTCAGTTGGCCTCCTGCTGTCTCCCGCGTGGTCTAAGGTGGTGTCGGTACCACAGAGGGTATCCCAGCGGCCTGCGGTTTCGGGGAGAGCCTTGTAACTGAAAGCTGGCTGTGGGGTCAGCTCTGGGGGTTTGAGAGCTGGAAGCAGGGCTTACCAGCTGGGTAACCTGCAGAGGCTACTTAAACTTTCTGAGGCTGTTTCCCCATTTAGTTAAAAAAAAAAAAAAAGCTGGGTCGTGAGTAGACTAGCAATGCCTCCTTCACATGGTTTCAATAAGCACAAGGGAAGTTTTATGTCCAGCAGAGGCTGAGAACAATGAAAGGGTACAGCTAGAAAAGACTAATCTGATAGCCTGAGAGCACTACTCATCCGGAGAAAATCCCGCTAAGGGTCTGAAAAGGAGAGCATAGCCCATCACAGAGGTAGCTACGTATATATATATATATATAATTTATTTATTTTTTTTAGTTAACTTTTGGCCGTGCCGGGTCTTTGCCGCTGCGGCTGGGCTTCCTCTAGTGGTGAGCAGGGGCTACTCTCTCTTTTCTGGTGCACATCAGAGTGATTCATCTACATATGTTCTTTCTCAGATTCTTTTCCCTTATAGGTTATTACAAGACGTTGGATATTGTTCCGTGTGCTCTACCATAGGTCCTTATTATTCATCTGTATAAGACAGCGTCATTCTCGGTCATAGAAAAAGGAAAAAATTGGGAGAACAACTGTGGATCGCAGCTTTCCTCTGACGGGTCAGAGCTTCTTCACTCACACATACTCCCCTTTCCATTTTTCCTTATCAATCTTAATAGTTTTCAAAGCAGTGTAATTCTGTATCCAAAGCCTAATGTTTTAACTTGTTTGTGTGTTTATGGTAGGGCATTTACAAAGTATAAACACTAAGAGGACAGACACCACCATCCTACTAGAGGCTGTACATCTTCTCGGTCCTGCCTGCCCGCCCCGCCCCGACACGGGCCCACTCTCATGAAGGGTCAGAACGTGCCCGCTGAGTGCGACCACCTGACTCACTAGTCATGTGTGATGGCCCGGCTCTCAGTAGGCTGTGTCGACGCGTGTCGTGGCTGCAGAGGTCGTGCGGTGTAGCCTGCCTGGAATGTTCTCTCCCGTCCCTCCCACCCCGCGGGGACAGCCACGCTGGTCGTTAAACTGTGAAGAGACCACCTCCCTATGGGGAAGTGGCGCGGCCTGAATCCTTGGTGCCCACAGAACCTCGCCGGCAGCCGGAGGGCGAAGGGCTGGTTCATCGGCAGACTCCCGGGTCCTGCTCCAGAGCTTGGCCAGCTTGATTTCCAAACGTCCGTGCCCACCCCAGTGGTCCTGGCTGTTGTTCTGGAATGTAACATGATGTTGCATTCTGTTGGTAATATTTAATCTATCTTTAAGAAAGTGTTTTTCTCTTAAATATGTGTTTTAAAGTCTTCTTGACAGATTTCATTGAAATGTTATGATAACTTGAGAAATCGATAGGTTTTCTTTTTAAAAACTTTTTATTTTGTTTTGGGGTATTGCCAATTAACAATGTTGTGATAGTTTCAGGCGGACAGCTAAGGGACTCAGCCATACACATACATGTATCCGTTCTCCCCCAGACTCCCCTCCCACCCAGGCCGCCACGTAGCCCTGAGCAGACTTCCCTGTGCCGGACAGCAGGTCCTTGCTGGGGACCCACTTTAAATTCCGCAGTGTGTGCACGTCCATCCCAAGCTCCCTAACCCTCCCCCTCATCCTTCCCTCCAGGTAACTGTAAGTTCGTTCTCTAATCTGAGTCTTTTTCTGTTTTGTAGGTAAGTTCATTTGTATCAGAAATCCATAGGTTTTCATGGGTAATTGGCCTCTCAAATAATCACCACAATTAAGGTAATAATACATAACTGATTGGAACGGTGGTTTGGGCATATAAAAATCCAATTTAAACACAGAGTGTACCTGACTCTATTTCCTTCTTGATAGAGTAGAAACCTTGACATTTGGGTGGGATTCATTGTTTTTGTGTAACTTTAAATTCAGACATTCAATGCATTTCTCTTTTGAGTGTGATTTTTTTTTACTGTAATAGTATATTACACTTCAGCATCTTTCAATACTGTTCTCATTGTTCTTTCCTCATTTATCCATTCCTAACACACCTATAAATATGTTTTCAGATATCTTTTATATTTTTCCAGTCTTGACTAGAATATCATATTTCATATTATTTGGTTAATTTTTTTATAATATAATATCTGCATATTACTTACCAGCTTTTATCTATTCTAAATAGCTTTGTTATCAGGCTTGTATTTAAAAAAGAAAAGAAACTTGCAAATTTTTGTTTATCTGAATCTTCAGAGTGTGTCTTTGATTGTTTTGTTTGTGTTATGAAATGGCTGTGAGTTTTGCTGTTGTTTGGCCATACCACGTTGCATGTGGGATCTTAGTTCCCCCACCAGGGATCACACCAGCAACCCCTGCAGTGGAAGCAGGAAGTCTTAATCACTGGACAGCCAGGGAAGTCCTGGCTGTGAGTTTTTGCTGAAAATTTCCAAGTCATCTCTTTTTGGCCCCAGGAGGAGAGGTTTTCTTTAATTCTCAGATGATGGCATCTGTTGCCATCGGGGTTTGAGGTCAGCCCACAGCTGCTCCTGCAATGACGTTCTCATTAGTTTAGTTGAGGGGAAGGCAAGTGCCTGCCTGTTGACTTTACTGTAAAGTATGCTGCATGATTTTGCCTTGTCTCCATCTCCATTTCTACCATCCTCCTCTAAGCCACCAATATGTCTCTCTGCTTGTATTTCTTCACTCCTACAGCAGCAGAGTGATGTTTAAAACATTATTCAGAGCAAAGATCCCTCAGCGTTTTCTCCTTGTATGTCAAATAAAATCCAAATTGCTTATTGTGGTTCAGAAGCCCTTATATGTTTGGTCCTCCCTAAATTTTCTCTTGAGCTCTTTAAGCTCCAAACACACCTTCTTTTCCTCTATTTCAATCTGTAAGCTTCTTCTAGTCTTAAAATCCTTCTGGGTGTTCTTCCTCTGCCAAGACTTCCCTTCCTTTCATCTCGAGTGTTCACTTGTTCTGGCTTTCAAGTCTTGGCTGGAAGGTCACATCTTCAGTGCCTCTCAGTCTCAAGTAGCCTCTCACCCCTAACTCACCAGTCACCTCCCCATGTTGCCCTATTTTACTTCCTCCCCATGACTCAAGACTGTATACAATTGTCCCTTCTACTTGGCATGCTTCCCCAGCGGCCCAGCAGGAATCTGCAGGCAATGCAGGAGACACAGGAGGCGTGGGTTCGATCCCTGGGTCAGGAAGACACCCTAGAGTAGGAAGTGGCAACCCACTCCGGTATTCTTTCCTGGGAGATTCCATGGACAGAGGAACCTGGCAGGCTGCAGTCCCAAAGAGTTCCAAAGGGATTCCAAAGAGTCCGACACGACAGAGCAAGCCCATGCAGTCGTCACGCAAGTCCCCAGTCATCTATAGAAAGTGGCTGAATCTAGCTCCTGAATAATAGTTCTCCTTAGGAAAATTTCAGACACGTACTTTATTTCTGTAGTTGCTGACAAGTGTTTTATTTCGCAGAATAAAAGGCATCTCGCCTGGGCTAAAAGCGCAGGGCCCCGTCTTTGTAGGGCTTTCCTTTCTGTTGCAGAAAGCAGTTTTTTAGCTGCTCTGTGTCATGGTAATGTTGAATTCTCTGTTGGAGGGCTAGGGTTTTTTGGTTTCCTTGATGTTCCTCGGCTTTGAGGTTTTGTTTAAGATTTGTGTTTTAGGATGAAACATTTCCATGGTTACACCCGCTTCTTTACCATCCTTGGGGAAATAAAAAACAAAAACATGATGACAAGTAGAGTGATCCGACTCCTGGATTTCTACACAGATGTCTTTTGTGTCTGCCTACGTATGAAACTTCTTGGGCAACTTCCATTTCCGTGCATTTATTCCCTTGAATGCTTTTCTTAAATGAAGCATGTTTCAAGATTAGGAATAAATGACTTGGATTGGCAAATTAAACAGGGATGGCCTATGTTATGTTAATGGCCTAAATTCAGTGTGAGATGAATTTAGAGGTGTGAAGGGAGAGATTGTTTCAGAGGCAAAACTGAAGAGCAGCACCAGGCAGTAATCACACACGTGTGTAAAGAATCAATACCGCATTCAGAAAGGCTGTGTTCAGAAGCAGCATTCCGTTTTTTAAGTATAAAATTTCATGTCAAAATATTAGAATGAATGCCTGCGCTTTTACTGAGGTGGAGCTGTGAAACTCACTTTTCCTCAGACAGTCTGTATGCTTGTTGCGACTCCACTGGTCCAGACACACACACTCCAGCACTTGGGGAGCATCGCAAAGCGTTTGCACAGATGCATCTGAATTCACACTCATGAGATAATTTCAGCTGAGATGAGGGAGCAAGCAAGAGACCTCAGCGTTGATGCAAAGTCTGAATTATGGAAAAATAGTGCAGCCTTTATTTTTTTTTTTAAGTTAAAGTAATAGCATATACTGTATTATTCAGGGAGGGGATGAAAATTTTAATTCAAATCTTAACTGTTCATGTGCAGACAGTTTGGCTGGTGGTTTACCATCAAGTATTTAGTGACTTTTACCACCTGGTATCGTCCCAATTTGCCTGAGCCTTAGATCCTGTCTTTTTCTCCCAAGAGACCTCCTCCTTTTTTTTTTTTTTTAATTTATTTGGCTGCATTGGGTCTTAGTTGCAGGGTCCTTTGCTATGACACAGGCTCAGTTGCTCCCACAAAATATGGGATCTTAGTTCCCCAACCAGGGGTCAAAACCTGGGTCCCCTGCAATGCAAGGCAGATTCTTTACCACTGGACCACCAGGAAGTTCTTAGAGACCTCCTCTTATACTTTGATATCTCTCTCCTCCCCGTCCTAATTCAGTTATCAGTTCAGTTCAGTTCAGTCACTCAGTAGTGTCTGACTCTTTGCGACCCCATGGACCGCAGCACACCAGGCCTCCTTTGTCCATCACCAACTCCTGGAGCTTACTCAAACTCATGTCCATTGAGTCGGGGATGCCATCCAACTATCTCATCCTCTGTCGTCCCCTTCTCTTCCTGCCTTCAATCTTTCCCAGCATTGGGGTCTTTTCCAATGACTCAGTTTTTCGCAGCAGGTGGCCAAAGCATTGGAGCTTCAGCTTCAACATCAGTCCTTCCAATGAACATTCCTTAAGTGTTTCAGTAGATAAACTCCCAGAAGTGGAGCTGTGAGGGCAAATGAGTGGAAAGATTAAATTTAAGAAACACCAGCAAATCACCTTAAGGAGTACACCAATTTATACTCCAAATAAAATGTAAGATAGTGACCTTTTCTTACTACATTCTTACTGGCTCAGGACATTATCCTTTTAAAGAGAACATTTGCCGGTCTGGTTTGCGCTAATGGTTCAGGACATACCCCCAGTCTGTGGCGTCTTAGCACGTTGAATATTTTAAGCTGAAGGACTTTAAAAATGGCAGACTTTTGGCCCCAGCATCTTTAAAAGTTCTATTTTATTGAAGTATAGTTTGTTTACCATGTTGTGTTAATTTCTGTTGTAAAGTGACTCTGTTATACATATATATATATATTTCTTTTTCATTATGGTTTATTCCAGGATACTGAATACAGTTCCCTATGCTATATGGTAAGACCTTCATAATAGTTAGCATCTGCTAATCCTAAGAGCTGACTCATTGGAAAAGACCCTGATGCTGGGAGGGATCAGGGGCAGGAGGAGAAGGGGACGACAGAGGATGAGACGGCTGGATGGCATCACCCACTCGATAGACATGAGTTTGAGTAAACTCCGGGAGTTGGTGATGGACAGGGAGGCCTGGTGTGCTGCGATTCATGGGGTCGCAAAGAGTCGGACACGACCGAGCGACTGAACTGAACTGAACTGCGTCCTAAACTCCGAAGCTTCTCTTCCCCACCCCTAGCCCTTGGCAGCCACAGGTTTGCTCTCTATGTCTGTGCGTCTGTTTCTGTTTCTTAGATGTGTTTATTTGTGTCGTATTTTAGATTCTGGGCTTCCTGGTGGCTCGGTGCTAAAGATCCACCTGCCAGTGCAGGAGACATGGGTTCGATCCCTGTGTTGGGAAGATCCCCGGGAGAAGGAAATGGCAACACGATCCAGTATTCTTGCCTGGGGAATCGCACGGACAGAGGAGCCTGGCGGGCCACAGTCCACGGGGTCGCAAAGAGTAGGACGTGACTCAGGGGCTGAAGCCCAGCAGCATTAAGATCCCACAGCTCAGCTCAGCTCAGCTCCGGCGTGTCCGACTCTGCGACCCCATGGCCTGCAGCACGCCAGGCTTCCCTGTTCTTCACCAACTCCCGGAGCTTACTCAAACTCATGTCCATTGAGTCGGGGATGCCATCCAACCATCTCTTCCTCTGTCATCCCCTTCTCCTTCTGCCCTCAATCTTTCCCAGCATCAGGGTCTTTTCCAATGAGTCAGCTCTTCGCATCAGGTGGCCAAAGTATTGGAGTCTCAGCTTCAGCATCAGTCCTTCCAATGAACACCCAGGACTGATCTCCTTCAGGATGGACTGGTTGGATCTCCTTGCAGTCCAGGGGACTCTCAAGAGTCTTCTCCAACACCACAGTTCAAAAGCATCAATTCTTCAGCGCTCAGCTTTCATTATAGTCCAACTCTCACACCCATACATGACCAATGGAAAAACCAAAGCTTTGACTAGATGGACCTTTGTTGGCAAAGTAATGTCTCTGCTTTTTAATATTCTGTCCGGGTTTGTCATAGCTTTTCTTTCGAAGAGCGAGTGTCTTTTAATTTCATGCTGCAGTCACCATCTGCAGTGATTTGGAGCCCCCAAAATAAAGTCTGCCACTGTTTCATTGTTTCCCCATCTATTTGCCACATATAAGTGATATCAAATGGTATTTGTCTTTCTCTTTCTCAATACCTTTGTTGAAAATCTCTCCTTCATGATTTGAGGTTTCACATTTATAATATACAGCATGGTCTGTATATTTGAGTCTATATCCATGCTCTCTCATCTTGTATAAAGAAATGCAGTTGACTTTGTATAAAAATCTTATACTTGTCTACCTCATTAAAATCTCTTACTGAAAGATCCTGCATGCCTCAACTAAGACCCAATGCAGCCAATAAATAAATAAATACAAAAAATAAAATCTCTTACTATTTCTAACATCATGTCTGTTGATTCTTTGTGACTTTCTGTTAAAATTATCAAACCATTCTCTAATGAAGATTATCTTCTTAATTCTCTAATTAAAAGATTCTCTATTTTTTTAGAGATCTATATCTCTAAAAAAAGATTCTCTAATTAAGATGATCTTCAATCCTTTTCAATCTTTCTAAACCTTTTCATTCAATTTATCTTTCTTATGTACTTAGATCTTTCAAGTCATGGTTGCTCATTTTTAATTTTTTTTTTAAAAAAATGTAAAACACACACACAAAATAAATAAATATGAAAACACACAAAGCCAAAAAAGAAAAAAAACAAACCCCCCAAAAAAACACTCTTCTATATTTTAACCCTAAGGCTGAAGCAGCTGAAAACTAAACTCAAAATTTGAAATTTAGGGTTGCTGAGTTACTCTATCAGTTAAAGTCACCATTAATCTTAGTAAAAGTTAGAACACAGAGTTGGGGAAAATCAAGACATGAATTGGCATAGGGACACTTGAGAGGGTTCAGAGAACTCCATAGGGAATTCATCCAACTTACTAACAGTAACAACAAATATTTGATTTAAAGATGGGCAGAGGAACTAAAGAGACATTTTTCCGAAGAACACGTTTCACTGTATCTGAATCACATCAGCAAAGAAAACACAACTTTTTTTTAAAGACACCAGTGATAAATTTATTGGCTAAAGGAATGTATTGCTCAGCTTCTCACTTGCAGACAGCCTCCAGATTAGATTATTGGTACCTTAGAAAACATGACTGGTATAGAATATGTTCCAATTTTTATGTGTTCACATTCAAGCTAGTGTGTAACAATCCCTTGATGAAGTTATTAAATAACGTAGGCTTCTAAGCTGGATGGAGCTGAAACAAGCTTGCTCCACGACTACCTTCTCCATCCATGGGTGTTATCTGGTGGGTGAACGACAAAGCCCTTCTTTTATGTTCTGCTTCCTCTTCTCCAGTTCCTCTGTCCTGTTATTTTGTTCTCATATAGCTGACTTCTTTTGCGGGCAGGAAAGAATCTCTATGCAGGGCTTAACCCAACAAAGCAGGCCAGCAGCAGCGCTGGCACAAAATCAAGGGGACATTTGTGAAAGAACCACCTGGATTAGCTGTTCTGTGCTTTGCTCTCTGACTGCACTCGGACCGCACAGAGGCGGACGGTCCTGCTGACCTGCATGCCTCGGCCACTCCCGGGCGATTGCCTTATTGTGTAAGCTGAGCCGTGCCTCTATCCTCAGGCTGGCTTCGCTTCAGAACCGAAGGAGGAGAGGCATATGCCCTTTACGTCTACTTGTGGTCACATTTTCTAAAACTATCGGTCCAACATTTAATGACTGTGGTAACATTTGCGTACCTGGATTGAGCCTTTTGCTTCAGGAAAACATTGGCCAACACGAGTACTCAAAATATGCCAACTGAAAATGAACTTTTTAAAAATACAATTCCAAAGTTTCTGAAACATGTCGTGGTACTTTTTAAGAATTCCCTTCAGAACTTTAAGCATATTCTTACAAACATCAGTGGTGATAGATCTTAATCCACTAATCCTGGATTCGATCATTGCCAATAATCATTCGGAGTTAACTCTGAATGTATAATGCAGAAGATAAGCAATGCCAAATTTTTATTTTATTTTTTAAAATAAATTTTTAATAATTTTTTGGCTGCAAGGTGAGGCATGCAGGATCTTCTTTCCGCAAGAGGGAACCCCTGCCCCCTGAAGTGGAAAACCACTGCTCCACCAGGGAAGTCCCCAAACTCTTATTTTAAAAAATATTATTTTTAAGATGCAGCTATAAGTGACTAGATTTTGGTTTGTGATGGATAAATTCACTTGTAATCTGCTCCAGCAAGTTAATTTACAGGGAAGTATAATCATCAAAAATTATTGAACATGAATGTAAGATGCTCTGCTGCAGTGTGTGTTTATAGATTTTTTTGAAAATTTCTTTACCTTACTGACCCCTTTTGTCGATACTGTGTAGAAAATACAATATTTTATTATTATTTTATTATTAGTAGTAGCATTTACATAGGAATATTGTCTTTCACCCAGTAGTGCTAATTCTAAATTAAATTACGTAAATTTCAAGTAACATGACACTGATTATTAGAATAGTGGGATGCTAAAGATGTAAATATAAACAAATTTTAAAATTCTTATATTTTAGTCAAATTATAGAGTCATCTTTAAATAACGTAAAAGGAAAATGTCCCAAATTACCTTTCTAAAAAAGTTTATTTTTTAAAAATCTTTTCAATGCTTTTATTCTATACTTCAGGCGTGTCCAACTCTGTGAGACCCCATGGACTGTAGCCCGCCAGGCTTCTCTGTCCATGGGATTCTCCAGGCAAGGATACTGGAGTGGGTTGCCATGCCCTCCTCCAGAGGATCTTCCCAACCCAGGGATCGAACCCACATCTCTTACGCCTCCTGCATTGGCAGGCAGGTTCTTTACCACTAGCTCCACCTGGGAAGCCCTTCATTCTGTATAGTATTTGTCATATCTTTTTTAAAACCAATAAAATAGGCATTATCATGAAAATCATTTAAAAAGAAGAGTGCTGATTTTCATGGAGGCAAATGGTCTTGCTCAAGATCATGCAGCATAAGTGTTAAAACTGGACTAAGAACCTAGATTCTCTGACTCGAACCCCTGTGTTTTACAGGGTCATTTACATGGAAACACCTTACAGGAGAAACACGGAGTGTAAATGCAGGGCATTAGACAGGATCCAGCCCTGCCTGTGCCCCTAAAAATTAATAGCTGTGTGATTTAAGGCCAGTTTCTTTCATCTCTTTGGGGCTTAGTGCAGTCATTTGTCAAATGAGGGTGTTTTTCCTCCCCTGAATTATAGGCTAACTTTAGAAACTCCATAAAGAAGTACCATCAACCTTATTTAATAGGGCAGAGTGGGGAGAGTGTCACAAATGTTATGAAGGAGTCAGTCAGCCCTCCCAAAGCCCACTTCATGTACCAACCACTAAGGATTAACCTGGGGCTTCCCTGGTGGCCCAGTGATAAAGAATCTGCCTGCCAAGACAGGAGACTCAGGAGATGCAGTAGACGCGGGTTCAATCCCTGGGTCAGGAAGATCCCCTGGAGGAGGAAATGGCAAGCCAGTCCAGTGTTCTTGCCTGGAGAATCCCATGGACAGAGGAGCCTGGGGGGCTCCAGTCCGTGGGGCCGCACACAGTCGGACACGACTGAGCACGCGCCCAGACGTTGCGCTGGGCGTTGATTCTATCAGCTTTATTTCCACCTGACTTTGGGGAGAGTGAGATGAGCACATAGACACCAAGTCTGCTTCCCTTTTTATGTCAGTGGTCTCTCTCCTGTCTGTTTGGTACAGCCTGATCGGTGTTAATAGGTTACATTTGCTCAGAGGAAAGTTCTATCCATTAAAATTCACTAGAGAATGTTCTTTAGTTTGAGATGATAAGTGCTCCTCAGAGACCTCTTTACTAGCCTATTTTATACGTATGTTTTCTGTAGAGAACCTCGTTCTCTGCCAGAGCTCTCCCCCTCACTTAACTCAAAATGTCCAAAACCGAACTCATCATCTTTGCTTCCAGAAGGCAGCCCCACCGTGACCCCTGTTTCCAGGGGTCCCTCCCTCTGCTGGGTGCCGGGCTCAGGGAGCTTGGCATCTTGTAGCTTTCTACGTTCACCAGTTGCTTTTGTCTTCCAAATTTAATCCTGATCTTTTCCAGCCCTGTCCATCTATCTCTTCATCCTTTCACATGTGTATTTATTCTTTTAAAAAATCATATTTATTTTTGGTTGTTCTGGGTCTTCGTTGCTGCGCCTGGGCTATCTCTAGCTGCAGCAACCGAGGACAACGTTTACTTGTGAAGCGGGGCTTCTCACAGCAGTGGCTTCTCTTGTCGCAGAACACAGGCTCTAGAGCATTTGGGCTTCAGTAGTATTTGTGGCTCACAGGCCTAGTGGACCAGGGATCAAACCCGTGTCCTCTGCATTGGCAGGCAGCTTCTTAACCCCTGGACCACCAGAGAAGTCCCATCTATTTACTAATAATCTGTATGTGACTTTAAAGTGGGTTTCTTCTGAACAACATACAGTTTGATCCACCTTGAAAATCTGTGTTTTTATGGTGGTTTAGACCATTGATGTGGGCCTGTGCTTTTTGAGGAAGTCTTGGCAGGTCTCAGTAGCAAACAGACCTGCTTGGATATATTTATTTTAACGGTAGGTGAGATAAGCAAATCAGTGCCAAGGATATAACGAGTATTCAATAAACATGAGGCATCATTGTTAGGATGATCGTTTGTACTCGTCAGCTCCAAAGTTCACCCCTGGTATCTCTTCATGCTGCTTTAGTGTGACTGAGAGCCTGATGTTTATTACCCCATCTTTTTCACTCATAGATTGTCGCTTCCAACATTCTGTTTCAAGTCACATCGAAGTAAGCCTTCATTTTACTGACTGTCACAGGGCATCTTTCCACATAAAATGAACCGATTTATAGTCATTGCTCACAGCTGTTTCTTTCTCTTTTTTTTGAAGGAAAGTCCATTTTCCTTAGTTGATTGCGAGGAACAGTGATTAATTCAGCTCACCAGCCTGCAGCAGCAAAATGCTGAACAGGGCCTCATTGTGCGAAGCCCACTGGTCCCTTAAACCTACATTTCTGAGTTTGTCAGGATTTCCTGCGCCTGGCCTGGAGTTCCAGAGGTCACTTAATCCACCCTCCTCCTGTCTCCTTCACTATTTTTAAAGACCTCTCAGTGAAAATAGATCCTGTTTTTCCCTGGCACTGGGCCACGGGGAGAGGTGAATTTGGCGGCATCTGCGTTTCAGGCTTCTGTGGACAGGAGAGGGGCGCCTTCCTCCCCAGGTGACTCGCCAGCACCTGGGGGGCGGCCTGACCTGCCTTTGCTGGAGGTGTTTACAGGGCGGAGGCAGGCCCGGCTCCCTCCTCCCGCCTGCGTCCAGAGGGGGGGAGGTGTGCGGTGATAAAACCCAGAGCAGGCATCAGGGCGGGGGACAAACACCCCGAGCTCCTCCTCTCGAGCTTCGAGGGGAGACCCCCTGGTGGACCCGGGGGCGGGGCAGACCCTGGGAGACCCCCTGGGGGACCCCCTGGTGGACCCGGGGGCGGGGCAGACCCGGGGAGACCCCCTGGTGGGCCTCGGGGCGGGGCAGACCCTGGGAGACCCCCTGGTGGACCCGGGGGCGGGGCAGACCCGGGGAGACCCCCTGGTGGGCCCAGGGGTGGGGCAAACCCGGGGAGACCCCTTGGTGGGCCCAAAGGCAGGGCAGACCCGGGGAGACCCCCTGGTGGGTCCAGGGGTGGGGCAGACCCAGGGAGACCCCCTGGTGGGCCCAGGGGTGGGGCAAACCCGGGGAGACCCCTTCGTGGGCCCAAAGGCGGGGCAGACCCGGGGAAACCCCCTGGTGGGCCCAAGGGCGGGGCAGACCCGGGGAGACCCCCTGGTGGGCCCAGGGGCGGGGCAGACCCGGGGAGACCCCCTGGTGGACCCAGGGGCGGGGCAGACCCAGGGAGACCCCCTGGTGGGCCCAGGGGTGGGGCAGACCCGGGGAGACTCCCTGGTGGGCCCAAGGGCGGGCAGGCCCAGGGAGACCCATCTGGTGGACCCAAGGGCCGGGCAGACCCGGGGGCGTGTGGAGGAGGGAGGGGAGAGAGCGGCAGCAGGAGGCGCGGGCCTTCCCCCAGCTGACCGCTGGGGGAGGCTGGGCCTCCATGGTCAGCCAACCCGGAGGCACCTTCTCTCTGGCGGCCGCGGCCCAGCTCGGTGGCCCGGACCTTGCGGACGTGCTCGGCGGCTGCCCGGACTCCCCTGTTTGCTCTGCAGGGGGACCCTGGGCCGAAGCGTCCGCGCTTGTCTGCAGAGCAGTCACCGCCCGTGGACGTGGGCCGCGGCCCCGCCCTGACAGCTCCGCCCTCGAGCGCCCGCAGTCCAGCCGGGGAGGAAAGCGGGCCCAGGCCACCGGTCCCGGCCTCCAGGCCGGAAGGATGCGGGAAGCCCTCCCCTCCCTCTCTCCTTCTGACCCAAGCTGTGCCTTTTCTTTTTGTCACGCTCTTACATGTGTCTTAAAGCTCACACATCTTCATTTTTTCCTTTTGTTATAAGTTAACAAAAATTCCACCACTTCCTTTCCCCAGTTCTCTGTCCCATCCATCAGCAGTTCTGAATCCCTACTGTGTCCGTTCCTGCTAGCTAGTTGTTATTCACGGAAACCATATGCGTGGGGCAGTAAAATGCACCGCAATTGTTTTATTGAATTCACCGTGACGACTAGTTACACTGGCCATGTTTCCTAGCTCGGTAACATAATATTTGGGTCTTACAGTTTCTCCGGAACTCTTCCATATTTCTTTCCATATATTTAAAATTCCTGAACTTCTCTGGAGGAGGCATTCTTTGGACTCCTAATTTGCAGACGTGGAAGCAAGGGCTCCGGGGACCCTGCAGCGAGTCTGCGGGGGGCCAGGCTGGGAGCCAGGGCCTCCGCCTCCGCATTTCCTGCTCACGTGTCATCAACACCCTGGGAAGGAGGGAGGAGCCGGCTGCCCTGTGGAAACATGTAAAACTCACGTGGGCTGGACGTGGGTATTCCAAACAGCTGTCACCTCTGCAAAAGTGATCGAGGCGTTGACTTTCACGCTGCCGGTCGCCGGCGGTGGGGGAGGATGTGATTTGAGCCAGGCAGTTGACTTTGGGAAGCCGGGTCTCTGTCTGCATAACTTCAGGGCACAGCAGAGGGTCGGGTTTCCGGGACAGTTAGCAAGCGTGTCTGTGTTTCTGTGTTTCCCAGAGAAGCACACTGCTGCAAAGGGAGAAATCGTTGGTTTTTCTCCAGCTGCTTAGCCATTAAGAAGCAAGAAGCGCTGTTTCCCTGCAGGGCCGTCTCAGAGAAAACAGTGGGGCCCTTCCTGGGCACAGATGAGAACGCTTGGGCAAGTGCACCTGCCCGACGTCATGAACTCACTTCCGCTGGTCCATCTGGGGCATCGCTGCCCGGAGAGGCCTCAGGCTCCAAACCAGAGATGGCCTCTCAGGTTCAGAGGCTTACTCTGCAGTGGTCCGAGCCAGGAACGCGTGACAGGCTGAGCGGGGCCCGAGGGGACCCCTTCTGGCCACGCGTGGAGCAAGGCGTCCCCTCCTTGTGACTGCTCCATGTGACGTGTGCTGGGAATCAGCAGTCTCACACAGCTTGCCCTCGGTTTGTAACAACATTGAAAAGACAAAGTCTGATGTGTCTGGAAGCAGTTTTCAAAGCCTGCGGGATGTGGCAGGTGTCAGAGACTGGCTGCCAGGTTGTTATTTAGAAGACCGTTCACTTGATAAGTAGCCCATGAGGCTCAGGCTCAAACCCGATGCTGCACATAGAGTCCCCTCCTGCAGTTGGAGTTGAACCTAGAATCATCTGCTTGATGGGTTTTTTCCTTTCCCTGGAAACAGGAAATAGAGTCTCCGCTTTCTCCCCAAGCCTCAGGTGACAGGGCTGGTGCAGGAAACACCGGAAAACAAAGATACACACGTGAACCTGAGCACTGCAGACGCAGCTCTGCCTTCAGCCTCATGGGGTCCCTGGGTCCCCATGCCTTCCCCTGGGCCGGTCCCCGCGTAAATCTCTGCATCTCGGGGTCGCTTCCATCTGCACACAGGCTGCTTTGTGAGCGGGAGGAGGAGTTCACAGAACCGGATGTAGATTTCCACGGGGACAGGTGGGCGCTGTGTTTGCAACATAGCTGTACTATCACAAGCCAGCCCAGAGAGGCGGGGACCTAGGCGAGTCGGATCGATTCTTGCAGACATGCTCTCAGCTTACAAAGCTTCAGCCCGCCCCCCTGACAGCCCGGAATGTCTCCCTTGGGCCTGGATGCAGCACAGGGTCCCAGGTAAGGTCACAGCACAGCTGTATCACCTTCTTCCAGAGGGTGGTTGGCACCCTGAAAGGCTTTCCTGAGCCACGGGTCTTGGGCAGGACCCCGCTGACTGCTGAACCTGCCAGACAGCGAGAGATTCCTAGCTCAGGGCAGGGTGGATATACCTCAGGCACCCACGGTAGCTGCACATTAACAGCCCTTGCCTCAGGGAGCCCCGAGGCAAGGGGAAAAGCCATCATCTCTCTCTGGAAATGGCCAGCCTGGCTTCAGACTTCCTTCTGAGTGCTTGCTAAAATAGCATCTTAGAAGTGTGCTAAGGACACTGCCATCCTAGCCGTGCTGACAGGGGCATGAACGCTGCTTTAAAAAGAAGCCCAGCTGGGAATCCGAATCGCCATTCTCTCCAGAGACTGGTTCCCAGCGCCTCCAACTGGTCCCGTTATTTCAGTCCCCACACTGTTTTCCTTTCTGTTGTCCTCACGGCCTCCCTCCCGTTATGAGCTTGTTCCCCTGTGGGAGGCATAGACAAAAACCTCAGTTGTCTTCAGATTACTTAAAATATTCTGTTTTACGGTGGGACATAGCATAGACAAAAACCTGTGGGAGGCATAGATAAAAACCTCAGTTGTCTTCAGATTACTTAAAATGCTCTGTTTTATGTTGGGACGTAGCCGATTATAACAGTGTGGTTAGCTTCAGGAGCACAGCGAGGTGATTCAGGTATGCAGTTAGACGCATATATACAGAATGCTTGTAAAATGTTCATTTATTTATTTTCATTGTAGGAATGGTGCTTTCCAAAACCGTAATGGTTCTGCCATTCACCAGGATGAATCAGCCATAGGCTCACATGCGTCCCCGCCTTGCTGAACCCCCTCCCGCCTCCCTCCCCACCCCGCCCCTCCAGCTTGTCACGGAGCACCGGCTTTGGGCTCCCCGCCCATCGTCCATCGGACTCCCGCTGGCTGGCTGTTTTATGGCAGTGTATGCGTTTCAATGCCACGCTCTCAAACCATCCCACCTCTCCTCCCACTGTGTCCGGAAGTCTGTTCTTTATGTCTGTGTCTCTTTTGCTGCTCTGCACATCGGATCGTTGGTACTATCTTTGCAGACATCGTATATATGCGTTAATATACGATATTTGTCTTTCTCTTTCTGACTTCACTCTATAATAGACTCTAGGTTCATCCACATCATTAGAACTGAGTTAAATGTGTTGCTTTTTATAGCCGAGTCGGCAATGGCACCCCACTCCAGTCCTCTTGCCTGGAAAATCCCATGGACGGAGGAGCCTGGTAGGCTACAGTCCATGGGGCTGCTAAGAGTCAGACACGACTGAGCGACTTCACTTTTCACAATATCCCCTTGTGTATATGTACCACAACTTTCTTATCCATTCATCTGCTGATACATACAGAATACTTTTGATTTGCTTTTTCAAAGAGTAAACCTTTTAGTTGAGGGAAATTTGGACAGAGAAGTGCACATGCTCTTGAGGATTCAGCTCCCAGAATGTCCATGAAATGAACGCATTAATGTAGCAAAGCGCCCAGGTACGGAAACAGCGTCGGCAGTCTCCTGGAAGCCCGGTAGGAGCTCCTTCCATCCCTGCCCACCCACAGGGGACCCTCTGCTGGCCTCCGTCGCTGGGAGTCGACTTTGCTTATTTTGAACTTTTCTTAAGTGGACTCATGCGGCAGTGTGTCTCTGAGACGCACCCGTGTTGTTGAGTGTGGAATTGCTCAAGAGTCCTTGAACGTGTGGTTTGCTCTGAAAGAACACTCAAGGAATAGCGAGTAGAAGAAAGTGACTTAGGACATGAATTTTAAAACCAATTTGAGTGTAGATGGGGGATCTCAGAGACCTTGGCCTTCTGAGTGTCTGAGCTGCAGGTGGAAGGTGACTTAAGACCCCCGGACCCCAGCTCCCTGCTCCACTCTGAGATGTTGCTCCCAGCTTCCTCTCTCTCTGTCCCTGGTTGACGATCAGAATGAGGTCGGACTGTATGCTGCTTGTCTGCCTTCTGGAAGCACTGCTCACGTGAGACTGGGCCAATGCAGGAGACACAGGAGACGCGGGTTTGATCCCCGGGTTGGGAAGACCCCCTGGAGGAGGGAATGACAACTCACTCCAGTATTCTTGCCTGGAGGATCCCAGGGACAGAGGAGCCTGGTGGGCTACAGTCCATGGGGTGGCAGAGTCGGACACGCCTGAGTGACTGACCACACACACACGATGGAACTGGTGGATGGTCCTGCGAGAGGAGCGGTGTGCTGCCCTTGCACCCGAGCAGACCAGGATGAGCTCTGCTGGGGCAGCGACCAGCGAAGGGTGAAGCTGGGCGTGGTCTCGAGCCGTGACGGGCTTTATGGCTGCAGCGGGACGGTGTGCTGGGCTGAGGTGGGGGGCAAACCACCGTGGAGGCCCTGCCCTGATGCCCCAGGTGAAGGGAGACAGCTTGAGTTGCAATAACATCACATTGTAAGAAAAAATATAGAGCAAAAAGATACATGTGTATTTCAAAGATACACACAAAAAGATAGTAGGTGTTTATGGGCATGTGTAACATGCAGTAAAAAGTGCGGAATCACACAGCCACGAACATGCGGACATGTGTGGGTGGACGGGATCCCAGGGCGGGAGCTTTAGCTTTATCTGTCAGCCTCTATTTAAAAGAGAAAGAAAAGTGAGAGTGTTACTCAGTCGTATCCGACTGTTTGTGACCCCATGGACTGTAGCCCACCAGGTTCCTCCGTCCATGGAATTCTCCCAGCAAGAATATTGGAGTGGGCGGGTAGCCATTCCCTTCTCCAGGGGATCTTTCTAACCAAGGGATTGAACCTGAGTTTCTGCATTGTGGGCAGATTCTTTCCAAGGAAGCCGTTTTAAAAGAGAGGGATATAGTAATTTTATGTATACAATTACATAGTCAAATGCTAGCAGATTTTAAATTTTAGTGGTAAGGGTATAGGTGTTAAATTATTTTGGAAACGTTGGAAAGGCTTCATAATTTTCAAAAAAATTAAACAGTGAAAAACTGCAAAGAAATAAATGAACATGTTCCTAGAAATATATTACAACGCTCAAGTTGTTTTTGTCAGCATGGGAGAAGCTTGTGTGTCTCCTCTTGGCTTTTCAAGTTTTGTGACTGTAGTATTTTTTTTTAATAATAAAACAATTATAGGTGATTCTTTCGATTTCTTTAAAAAGTAACTTTATGGAAGAGAAACTTGAGTAGCAGACTAATGTATCAACCTCTTTGTATCGACCTCTTAGCAAACAGGGCTCATTTGTCAGGTGTGATTAATAAAATCCACTGGGAGGTATTAGTGGGTACGGGCCTCATGTCATACAAAGGGCGCCGTGTTGCTAATTTTGACACCAATATTTCCGTAGGACTGAATTGATAGAATCTTTCTGAATGTGTTATTTATGGCACCAAATGAAAAAGATCTTGTTCAGCAGCCAGGCTCTAGGCTGAAAAGGGACAGACAGAACTGTATGCAGGCCCTTGTTACCCAATTTAAAATCAGCGTCTCCATAGTAACCAAAATTAATTCAGCACAAATTTTGCTGAGTTGGGACCTGGGCCTAGAGGAGGGGGCGCATCCGATGGTCAGCTGCACAGAGGGGCCCAGTCCTCTCGCTGCCGGGGTCACTGCACACTCTGAACTGGGGAAAAAGCACCTCACAGCCCCAGCTCACAAACACTGGGGAATCCAGCGTCCTCCCCACATTGGCAGGGAGGTGGGGACGTTTCCAGCTTCCTCCCAGCCCCTAGACTGTTCCTCCTGAACTCGCAGCCCCCTCCTCCTGGGGGCTCCCTCCCCCTCCAGGTCTGAGGAGTCGGGGTGCGTGAGGGGGTGATGGAGGGGGCTGTGCTGCGCTCCCGCCCCACAGAACTTCCCCCAAAGGAGCACAGCCCCCTGCAAAACCCTGCCTTGAAGACCCTCTGCTCACCGCTGTTTCTTCCTCCTCCCTTTACGCTTCTGTTTTGGTTTTGTTTTTCTGGTCGAGGGTCTCCTATCCATTCAGCCTTGGGCTGCCTTGAGGAAATGTATTAAGCAGAACAATTTTGTTCTGAGAGTTTTACTCCCTTCTGTCTCAGCTTTGCCCCAAAGGCTATTATTTTTGCAGCAAAACAGTACCTCAAAGGGTTTTGTTAAAAAAGGATTCTCCACACGAGGTGAGAGTCTGCCTATGGAGTTAAATGGTCACCACCCTCTTCCCACAGTCCTGGCGCAGGGCTCATCCCCTCCTAATGCAATTCTGGAGTCGGAGTGTATCCAGAACCAAACTGACCCAAGGGTCAAATAAATGGGGAAAGCAGTACGTTTTGTAGCTGTGGGTGTGACATGGGGGGAGAAAGCTAAGGCGCTAGATGACCCGTAAGGTATTATCTGAATTATTGAAATAATGGGGTCAGAGGCAGAGTTTATTTGTGTTTATTTACTTCGGCTGCACTGGCCTTTGCTGCTGCAAGCAGACTTCTCCCTGGCTGCGGTGAGCGGGGCTACTCTTCATCGCGGTGCGCGGTCTTCTCACCGCTCACTCCTGCTGCGGAGCGCAGGCTCCAGGGTGTGCAGGCCATTCAGCAGGCTGGGGATGGTTCCGTCTGGTCCAGAAGACTCGCCGGTTTGAGAGCCATCGGCGGCTTCCCGGGGGAAGCATGGAGCGGGTCTCAGCTCTGCTCCAGTGTGATGGATCACCAAGGACGAGGCAGATCAGCATCTTCCTGCCTGAAGATGGGAGTAAACGCACCATCCAACCAGGAGAGCCCTGGAGTCCTGGGCCAGCTGAGCAGGGAGCTCATTTCTGACAGTGGAGACATCCCAAGAGCTGCCTGTGCCGTAACGACCTCCTAGATGAAGAGAAAACTAAAAAAACAGGACCAAAAGAAGCAGAGTCCTTCCCACGAGGCCGGCGCAGCCTTCCTTCTGTTCTGGGAATGAACCAGCTGTGAGTGGACATCGCCAGTGCGGTGACTGGGTGGAGGTCTGCTGGGCGGAGGAAGGGTGTCCAGACCTCGGGCAGTCTGTGCCGCTTCGCAGGAAGGACGCGGGGCGGGGGGTGTGGGGGCCTCGCTCGGGACCGTGGGCGGCAGGGCTGACGCTCGGACTCCGACCTCATCCAGGACCGGGGTTGGGGACCCTCGTCCAGATCCAGGGCCAGGGACTCTCATCCGGATCTGGGCCGGGGACCCTCGTCCCTGGGCTGTTGGTCCCTCATGCCAGGACGATCCACTTCGAGACCCGGCCTCCCTTTCTGCTCAATGAGCACAATCTCAAGACTAACATCCAGATTCAGCCTTGCCTCGTGGTATTTCCAGTTTGCCCAGACTAAACACACGTGTCCCAATCAACTCTGTAAAGAGGAAGGTGTTGAGTCTCATCTCAAGGTGAAATGCGGAAGTACAATAATTTAGGTTATAGATTCGATTCCAGAGGAACCAAAAGATATCTTCGCCAAGCTCAGAGGTAACTCAAATGTTCATTAGTCTTTTTTTTTTTGCATATTACAATTTAAAACTTAAATAATATGAATACATTTTTTGCACAAATATACATTATATTTTTGCATATTATTTATTCTCATGACTATGAAATCACAGAGGATGAGATGGTTGGATGGCATCACCGACTTGATGGATGTGAGTTTGAGTAAGCTCTGGGAGTTGGTGATGGACAGGGAAGCCTGGCGTGCTGCAGTCCGTGGGGTCGCAGAGAGTCAGACATGACCGAGAGACTGAACTGATGAAATCACACCTGCCCATGCATACTCCATATACCATGTGTGTGTGGGTGTGGGTGTGTTAGATCTTCAGTCTGTCTGACTCTTTGCGGCCCCATGGACTGTAGCCTGCCAGGTTCCTCTGCCCATGAGATTCTCCAGGTAAGAATACTGGAGCGGGCAGACATGCCCTCCTCCAGGGCATCTTCCTGACCCAGGGATCAAACCCGGTTCTCCTGCATTGCAGGCGGATTCTTTACCATCTGAGCCACCACGGAAGCCCCTCAGATACCATAAGCAATACTTGCGATCCGTGAATTCATATTTTTACTTTATGTAAATGTTCATTAGTCTTGAAGAAGGAGGAGGAGGAGGGTAGGGGCGAGGGCGGAGGGCTGCAGCGGGGCTGGGAGGCACTTCACGAGCCTGTCCCAGAGTGGGGCTCCGGAAGCTGCGTCTGGAAGGTGCTGCGGATCTCAGCCAGCCCGGGAGACTCACGAGCTGCCTTGCGCCTCTGCCGACCTGGCCACCTGGAGACCCGCGTGAGGTGGAGGGGGCCGAGGGGCTGCGTGCAGAGGAGCTGCTCTCACCGAGCCCAACTTTGCAGTGTTCGCGTTCTGCCTGTCCCACCCGGGTCGGGGTAGCTTGCCTCAACAAGCTAGCACTTCATGTTGTTGCTTTTGTTTTTCCCTTGAGTTGCCTAGTAAACAACTCTACTGGAAAATTCCAACCCTGCCTTGGATGAACTAAGAGGAAAAGCAACGTGTCCACACCCAGGCCAGCCCAGTGCAGCCAGGGAAGGCAGAGGCCCCAGGGACCAGCTTCGGGGACGAGACCGCAGCACCAGCTGGAGCTTGGGGACATCTGGACGGCGACACCGAATGGGGTGGACTCTGGGGGCACTGCCCGTGGCCCCTGACCCTCCCCTCTGCCCTCACTGCCCCCGACCTCTGGCCCTCCCCCCAAACCCCCCCCCAACCCCACCCTCGGCCGTCCTTTAATACTTGCTGCTCCTGGTCCACAAATCCCAACACTCATCACTTGCACGTCTGTCCTCCTGACTCAGAGCCAGAGGCCAGCCCTGCTCATGTGGCATCTCTGGGCCCCATGTGGCATTTACACAAAATCAGGGTTTCTTGCATGAAGCCGAAAGGTGTGAGATGGACGTCGGGGAGGGTCTGTCTGAGCAAAAGAACAAAGAACGGGGTGAGGGGAGGATTCCTGCGTAACCTCCCTGGAGAACAAGAAGGCAGACAGCACCGGGGGGACCCCCAGCGAAATTCATTATTAGTGTTTAAATTATCCTTCTTTTTAAAAACATGAAAGAATGTTGTCAAGTGTACGCTCCATCCGATGCATTAGAGTCCATCGGTAAGTTTGGCAGGTGGGGGCTGGGAAGGTGGGCAGGTTTGGTACCAGGAGGACTTCCTGGTTCGCCCACCAGGTGGCGCTCACCTCTTTTGCTCAGCCCCCATCCATGAGCATCTTGTCCTTAAATTGCTGCAAGACATTTAGGATAACACTGGTGTTTGGTTTCAGACACCCTCCCCCCACCTGCTCTAGAACATTCCAGACTCTCACATGTGATCTTGTGTCCCCAGGAACCTGACACTTGTCTGTCCCCCCACTACCCTGCCCCCCAGTGAACCTGGCCCCAGGCTAGCCCAAGTGCAGGTGTGTGGACTGGTACCTGGGTGACTGGTTTGAGTAACTTGCTGTATTTGAACCTGTGGCCTCAGCTAATCAGACCATTGTCCTCATTCTGTAGAGCCGCCCAGGTGACCTGTTACACCAGCTTAGTTCCTGCAAATATGTCTGGGCTCTTTCTGTACAAAAGTTTTAGTTGCTGAGAGAAAGATCTTTGGTCTGAATTTGATGAGAGGGGTTTTAAAAATGCGGACTGAATGACCCCGTATAAACAACGAGGAAAAGCCTTGGTCTCTCTCTTGAACTTGCACGCCATCCTGGTGGACACAATTGTTGCACTTACAGAATCGTTCTCTTATCAGAGGTAATGAACTTCATCGAGTTTCTCCCATCAAACAATTTTCCAAACCCCCACCAAGAAAATGTTGACCAAGCATTCACAGAGCAAAGAGAAGCTCCCAAGATGCGAAGAGCTTCCTCCTGACATGTCTCCAGAATCTTTAGGTCGACCCCAGTTTTCACCAGTTTTGAGACAATTCGTGGCGACTGTCCTTCCCCATATCATGTGACAGGGCTGCGTATTGCTGATGTTGGAGCTGTGAGTCCTTCTTGGCTCACAACCTTGTTCCATAAGAGAAAACAATTTTCAACTTCTAAATGTTTATAACCGTACACCCTCGGGCAGTCTTTTGAAATGTCACCAGCTAGTGGTAACAGTCTGCACTGCCTTCCAGCCAGTGCACCCTTATACCCCAAGTCATCCTGGGCTCCCTATGTCCAACAGGACTGCTCGTTCACCGTGGACAGGTGGAAGCGAGTCAGAAGGTCCAGCAATCTGTCCAAGATGACCCAACAGGCGAGTCTCAGAAATCCACCTTGCCCGAGTCCTGGGCCCGCACGTCTCACATCCTTTGCTCTTCCAAGGGGCGGGCTCCCGCTCTGTCAGGATCACCGTGGGGAATATAATCCCTGCTCTGTTTGCATCCTATCGGGGTATGTGAATGCAGAAACAGTCACAGCACAGGCGTTTTACTAAATGGTGACGAGGACCTTGGCGGAAAAGGACGGCATGGCCAGTGGGCACCCAGGGGGTGGAGCCGATATGGTGGGCCTTTTAGGGGGCTCAGGCAACTTCTGAAAAGAGGCCTGAGAGTGGGAGGGGGTGGGCCATGCTGAACCTGCGGGATACGCTCGCAGGCAGGAGAAACACTGGTCACTGAGGCAGGTCAGGGTCAGAGCAGCAGGGGAACGGCAGGCAACGAGGTCAGGGGGAATGCAGGTGGCTTGCGGGGGACAGGGTGCGGGCGGCGGGCCACAGCCCTGGCCTCGGCTCATCCCCTGGCTGAGACGGAGCCGTTGCAGGCTTTCAAGACAACATGCGAGTTTCCCTTACGACCTGAATTTCTGATGAAATCCAGGGAGGCTGTGGCCCAGGTAATAGGTTGCTATGCTTCTTTGATTGCGGTCTTCCTGGATGGGACAAGGATGGGTGCCTGCTGGGGGGGCGGTCCTTGGCAAGGGCCTCTCTCACCCACCCGGTCTCATTCTACCCTTAGAGTCGGCCGCATGAGGTAATTGCTGTTGTGCCATTTTACAGATGAGGAGACTGAGGCTCAGAGGGGCTGAGCGACTCAGTTTGCAGGTAGCAGCAGCCTCCCTGGGGCTTGAACTGGACTCCCTGGCCTCTGGTGTGAGTGCGTGCTCATTCGTGTCTGAAATGGCCTTTTCAGTGAAAGGAAAGGTGATCCTTGCCAAAGGGCCTCATCAGAAATACACTTACAATAAAAACTGGTGAATGTTTTGAGCGCTTAATTAGCCCTATGGCAGTGTCCCTTCATGACACTTACTTGCCATTCAACCTGCAAGCTTTCTTTTCAACAATGAGTCTAGTAATATTCAATAATGTTTCAAAGAGGGCTTCTGATTATCTTTGGTCCTATTAAAAAAACCAAATAACCTTTTAAACAGCATTTGTAAATGTAATAATTTGATTTTCCTAATTGTCTGATAAACAGGCAAATCATGCCAAACACTTAAGTAATTATTCCTGGGAAAGTAACAAATAAACTCTGGACACGTAATGAATCTTACATTTTCTTAAAATGTCAACATAAAATCATAATCTGTCAGCTATTTAAACTAATGCTTTAAATTAGAATTTCAACTTTGACCTGGCAACCCAGCACACAAAATACTCATAAATATAACAAATGGGGGGAAAAACAAATATTCACAGACTTTTTTTGGTACCAATATTTTAAAAAATAGGATTGACTTATCTTCATTATTTTTTCACTTAATTCTGTATCTCTTCAAGACTTATGCTGTGTGCTCACTAAGGAAATGATGATATCATTCCAAAAATTAAGGGTTGAATTAATTCCCAAGTGAATTCTGGGGCCTCCTTACTGCTGGCTGAGGTCACACGACTCACTGGAGTATTAGGCAGGAAGTGTGAACCAGAGGGTAGGGTGTCCAGGGAGAATTTTCTCGACGGTCGGGCTGCACCTGGGTCTGTACTTGCCGTGACTGGGTCTTGGGAACAGCTTGGCTGCCCTGCTTGTCCCCTACATTTGGTTCTGGGTCACCTCCTTCCTGCCACGTCTCTGTCCCCTGTAAATGGACTTCACGGTGCCATTTTGGTAGAATTCTCCTCTAAGTTCTTTTCACGTTCTGCACATTTGCTGCAGCCATAACGCGTAGGCATCTAGGTGGGGCTGAACCAGGCTGCCTCCCTCCCCAGGGCTTGGTCCGACTCTGACCCTGGCTTGGAGTCAGGCCAATGGGGAGACCAGGTAGTGTGGGAGACACGGACCGGGAGGAAGGGGAAAGCAGATCTCAGTGACCTTGGGCGACCTTGAGAGAGGTCGGGGAGCAGGATGTGGGCACAGAAGATCCGTGAAGTCGTGGGTGGAGACAGACCCACCCACCCCGGCTAGTCGGGGCTGCCCGGCCCTGCGCCGACGGGCGGACACGGGAGCCAGCATAGTGGTCCGAGGGCGTCTCTGAGTCAAGGTCCTGGGGCCTCTGCGGAGAGGAGAGAGGGCAGAGTTGGGAACTGGGAAGGAAACCGTGACCCGAGGCCACGGTGGGGGTGAGGGGCTGGGCACTGTGCAAACGAAGAGGCTCGAAGGGCTTACGGGGGGCTCGGAGGGGCTGCGGGGGGCTGTGGACAGAGATGAGGCTCAGCGCGCTCAGTGAGGTCAGACACTGTGCGTGTCTATGTGTGCGTGAGTGTCAGTGAGTGTGTGTGTGTGTGCGTGCATGCACGTGTACACACCGTCCCGGGCCGGGCACAGCTGGCGGAAGCAGCAGGCCCGTCCCCTACTTGCCTTTGGGACAAGTCTGACCCAGCGGTGTGACCGCAGCGTGTGTCCACCTGAACGGCCGCGTCCACCATGAGAAGGGGCCAGCGCGGCGAAGTCCTCACCCTGGATTCCTTCTCGCTCTGGAGGAGGAGGAAACAGCTGCACTCACGTCTTTGGGGACTGGTGGCTATAGTTCTCTATGTTTATGGAATTTTCTTTTATCTTCAAGTACATTGAAAATATTGAAGTGGCAATATAAATAACCCCTACTCATTTTTTTTTTCCCCAAGCAAGAAGTCTTTTGAATTTGTGTTGGTTAAGCCCAGGTTGTACACCCAAGATCCTCAATGCTCCAGGCACCTCTGGGGTCCCCCGCAGATGGCCAACCTGTCGGAGATCCCCCAGAGCCGCAGCCTGCCCGCGCCCGGGTCCACCCACAGGGCTCACAGACGGCTGAGCCCCACCCTCTCCTGGGGGGCTCGCCACCCCACGGGCCTCAACATTCAAAAGCAGAGAGAGGCCTTTGACACAGTCAGCCTTACTCTGCTAGGCTAGGAGGAGAGCTCCTGTCCACACAGAAAATGATAGTTTCTACGCCTGTGGTTTGGAATTTGAACAACAAGTTACTTTATCCTGGAAACACATTATCATAGCTGGAAATTACGACTTCTCCCTTTGCCACGTTACCAAGGACTCACGGAAGGCGAGAGGATAGCTCTGAGTTTGCTGCTTGAAAAACTCAAAAGCTGCATCAGGGCCGCGGCCGGCAGCCAAGCCAGCATCTTGTCTGGAAATAATTATGACTCGGGAACAGAGCTAAAGAAATCTTTCAGGACACAAAACACAGTGTTCAGACCCCAGAAATGGGGACCAAATTCCCTTCTGCGTTGGCCCAGCTGGGCCTAAGACTCTCGGGATGTGACAAGCAGGTTTCACCCACCGCCCGCGGCTTCCATCAGACACAGAACAGAAGAAATACAAATTGAAAAAGGAGACATAGTCAAAGCCACGCTCTTCACCCCGTTCAGTGATGACACATCCTTGAGGAGGGAGCTTCCGACAGGCTGAAGAGCGATCTTTTATTGTGGTTGAGGGCCGTTCCTGCAGCTCTAAAACCTTTCCAGAGCCTTGTAGCTGTCCTGGGTTGGAGATAACTGCCATGTAAGCCGTCTACACGAGGGGCGGTGACTTAACATGTGTAGATGTTGCCGCCCCCGGTTGGTCGTCGGGATACTGAGACACAGGTGGGCCCGAGGATCCTCACTTGGTCTGGACTCGGTTTCTTCCCCAAATCGAAGAGACTCTGCCCCGTCCTGCTGGCCGAGTGGGAAGTTTGCTGCGTCCGGAGTTGTGGGAAGCGCGGAGTTGGGCGGCACGTCCTGTTTCCACCCCCTGACCTGTCTCTTCCTCTGTATCCTGCCCTGCAAACGGGGTTCACGGTCCCAGCTCAGGGGGTGAGCTACACGAGCCCTCTAACGCAGAATGGAACAAGAAGCCAGGCTGCGGCAGGACTGCGCTTAGCAGTGAGCTGGGCGAGCCTGTCGGCTTCCCCGCTCCTGCCCCGGCCGCAACGCACAAGGGGTGGGGTGTGGGGGGAGGCCGGGGCTGGGCGGCGGTGATCAGTCTGCACACAGGTTCTGTTTCACAGGCTGGAGAGAGTGGTGCGGATGGAGGGAGGCGGTGGGAGTCCAGCACCACGACCACACCTGATGCTCCTGAACTCACAACGCACTTAAAAGTGAATTAAAACAGTGCATTTTATGTTCTGTGCTTTATGCCACAATTAAAAAGTACATTAAAAAAAAAGCTAGGGGGTCAGGCTAGCTCAAGGTACCAGGATCCCTTCTCCGTCCCCACCATGCACAGCTTCTGGATAACTTCCTGGCGCCGGGGGCCAGACCTGGGAATACAGTGGAATCTCACTCCTGTCATTATGTTACCCGTACACTAACAGGTCTCCCCTGCTGGCTCAGGCAGTAAAGAATCCACCTGCCAAGAAGGAGATGCAGGTTTGATCCCTGGGTCGGGAAAATCCCCTGGAGAAGGGAACAGCCACCCACTCCGGTAATCTTGCCCGGAGAATCCCACGGAGAGAGGAGCCTGGTGGGCTACAGTCCATGGAGTCACAAAGAGTCAGACACGACTGAACAACTAACACACTAAATAACATGGTGAAGACAAAGGGATTTTACGGATGTAATTCAGGTCCCTAAACAGCTGACTTTGAGGTCACGAAAAGTGAGACTGTCCTGCGTGGGCCTGACCTAAGCAGGGGAGCCCTTGGACAGAGGACTGCCTGACAAGGGTGATTTGGAGCAGCGGCCCTCCTGCTGGCCGCGCAGAGCCCTGCGATTAGGGAGCGGCCTCCGTGGCAGGGAGGGCCTGTAGGGGCTTGAGAGCTGCACCCAGACGGTCCCAGGGCCTGACGGCCATAGAGCTTGGAGGGGACCCAGATTCCAGCCAGAGGAGGCCCTGCAGCTGCCCTGCTCCTTGAACCTGGGCTCCTGACCGCGGGACCTACGAGTCACCGTGTTTGAGCTAAATCCTGAATCTGCGGCAAGAGACGAGTGGAACCCTGCGGTCGCTGGGTTGTGTCCGTCCGGCCTCTGCGTGGGCGGGGTGTGGCCTCTCCCCGACCCCACGGCCACGGCAGCTTCTCCGCTGGGAGAGCGGCCCCAGGTGCCCACCCCGGAGGAGAGGGGGGATTGGGATGAAATCACAAGTGTCAGTATGAACTCATATAGTGTGTGTGCGTGTGTGTACACACACAGAATTAGATATAGAAAAAGTTACAGGAGTCTGTATATGTGAATGTGGCATGTTGTCACGAAGTCGTGTCCGACTCTTTGCGACCCCGTGGACTCTAGCCCGCCAGGCTCCTCTGTCCATGGGATTTCCCAGGCAAGAATCCTGGAGTGAGTTGCCATTTCCTTCTCCAGGGGATCTTCCCGACCCAGGGGTGGAGCCCACTTCTCCTGCTTGGCAGGCGGGTTCTTTACCACTGAGCCACCAGGGAAGCAGCTATGTAGATACTGGCATGCAATCAAGTATACTGATTTGCGTGACACAGTTTGATCATTCCCTTCACACAGGGGTTGAAGATAAACTGCCATTTAGCCAGAGCAGATAAGACTGAGGAATAAGTTATTTGCATTTTCTACTGCAGGCTCACACTCCAAGGGACGTTGACGGGACTTCACAGGGTATCGCCCTGCTCAGAACTAGGATTTGGGTTTTGTACCTTCCCACAAGCCACCACTGTGAATCTCAAAGAGAAGGAATCATCTAGAGACCATTTTTCTAACTGACAGATCCTCTCATTGTGTAACAGTTTGGGTACATTTTCAAGGTTGGCCTGGAGTCACAGCTGGGCCCGTGAGGGAGGTAAGAAAAACAAAGAAACATCGGTTCCTCTCAGAGCTAAGTCAGTGAGAATGGTTTTCCAGTTGTCACTCTGCCGGCTGAAACGTTCCAGGGAGATGGAATTTGCCCTGTTGCTCAGCTGGGAGCAGGGTGGGCAGGGGTGAGAACCTGGTTCTTTTAAAAGGACCACTTCAGCCCCTGATGACCTAAGACGTAGTCTCAGCACATCAGGGTCTAATACAAGGGCTTTATATAGCGCTTTCCGTCTCTCTTCGCAAAAGCCCAGGCTACAGAAACAGATCCTTCCTTTTTCTCTACTCCTCTCCAGGCTACCTTCTCAAACATCCGCTGTCCCATAAGTCACAGTCACTCCTGAGATCCTCTATGTTTGTTTCTCTAACTAGGGAAACGCCCTACTTTCCACTTCCTGCCTTTCCCTTTAGAAACGGTTGCTTTAATCTGGGAATATGGATTTAGCATAATCTTAGAGAGAACTGAGAAAGAATTTAGCTGTATCAGGATATAAAACCTGGAGGATGCCCTCAGTATTTCAAGGTTAAATAGAATCATGGATTCAGACAGAGAAACTCCTGGACCATGAAAATTCTGACACGTGGATGAGTAATGTGATTAAAATGTCTTTATTTATGTATCTGGCTCCATTTGATTTCTGTGTGTATTTGGCCTTTTCTGTCTTACCTGCATCTCATTTCTGACATTTTTTTGAATTTCATGTATCTCTCTGTAAATTCTATTTGTATATATAATACCCACGTTTCCAACCAACTTGTGAGCAATCCTTAGTTACATTTTATTTACTGCAGAATCATCAATAGAGGCACTGTAATACCAAAATCAGTTTGTAAGCCATCTGTTGACAATATTTCTAGACCTTCTCAGAAGTCATATCTTGTTAAAAGTCTGATTCATAGAAACTAGATATCCAACAATAAGGACGTGACAGGGTATCAAGATCATGGAATATTATGCTGCCATTAAAATGGCAACTGTGTATTTTACTTTGAAACAGAGAACTGTATAATATCTTATGGAAAAATGATATGTAAATTGTATGTATGCTTTGATTATAACTATGTGAAATATTTATGTGTCAGAGAAAGAGTTAAAGGTAAAACGCAGAAAGGGTGCCGGGCTCTTTTCAGGGCCTAAGTGGTCTTCTTATTCCTCTTTCTTTCCTTTTTGTTCTTTTCTCTCAAATAAACACTCCATCATCTGTTGGTGCAGAACTTTAGAACCAAACCAAAGAATAAGAATCTGTAGCTCTTTGCTCCCTAGCTTCCAGTTTTCTCTCCTCTCATATATTTTCAGGAAAATCACATTGATAATTATAGAACTGGATAATTGGGTTTAGTGATTCTAAAATCAGTAGACAGTTTTGCTAACGGAATAATATGCATGTTTGTTTACTGCAGTAAAAAATGGAACGATATACATTTGATGATAATAGAAAAAAAAGTGGAATAATACATTTCTCTTGACAGCAAGGAAAACGAAAGCTGATAGCCCTTTCAAGCTCACTGTGGCTAAAAAAGAGAAATAAATAGACCTTAATTCATTGTCAAATGGTAACAGTGTGTAAACACACAACAACAAAAGCAATACCTCCAAGCTGCCTTGCCAACATCCCGGGACAAACCAACCGGCCCCAGAAACTCACCCCAGAGCAACAGGGCTGGCGATGAGCAGGGGCCCCAGTGCCCCCTCTAGGCCCACACATTTGATGTCCCATCTGTGGGAGCAGGGCATGTAGGTTTGGTCTGTAAATGGTGAGGGATAGTCATGTCCTCCATAACCTGTGGAGATAGTTCAGACCCAGGTACTGCTGATTGTACCCATGAAATTAAGTCACTTGCTCCTTGGAAGAAAAGCTATGACCAACCTAGACAGCATATTAAAAAGCAGAGACATTACTTTGCTGACAAAGTCATAGACAAAGCTGTGGTTTTTCCAGTAGTCACGTATGGATGTGAGAGCTGGACCACAAAGAAAGCTGAGCACTGAAGAACTGACGCTTTCGAACTGTGGTGTTGGAGAAGACTCTTGAGAGTCCCTTGGACTGCAAGGAGATCCAACAAGTCCATCCTAAAGGAGATCAGTCCTGAATATTCATTGGAAGGACTGATGTTGAAGCTGAAGCTCCAATATTTTGGCCACCTGATGCGAAGAACTGACTCATTTGAAAAGACCCTGATGCTGGGAAAAGATTGTTAAATGGCATCACTGACTCGATGCACATGAGTCCGAGCAAACTCCGGGAGTTGGTGATGGACAGGGAGGCCTGGCGTGCTGCAGTCCGTGGGGTCGCGAAGAGTCAGGGAAAGAAGAAGGACGTGTACACCTGCTCTGCATGCAGCCGGTTCTCAGACCTCAAGAATAATTGCTGAGCAAACCAACCAGGCAAGTAGCCGCCAAACTCAGTGGCTTTGACAACATAATCACTATCTGTTATCTCTCATGGTTTCTATGTGTCCGAAATTTGGGAGTGGTCCACCTGGATGGTTCTGGTCCCCGTGGAGTTAGCCATCAATTTTTGGCCAGCTCCCCCTGCCTTCTGGGGGCTTGGTCCCTCTCCAGGTGGCTCCCCCCAGGGGACGGCAAGATGCAGTCAGCTGTCAGCTGGGGGTCTCAGCTCCTCCCCACTTGCTCCTGTCCGCAGAGCTCTCGCAACACCCGGTGACCTGCTGTCCCCAGAGCTAGCAAGTCGAGAGTCCAAGTCAGAGGTCTTCAGCTCGGGCCAGTTCAGCAGTGCCTGGAGACACTTCTGATTTTTACAACCAGGCAGGAGCTGCTGCTGCTGTCTAATGGGTAGAGGCCAGGGGTGCTACTAAACACCTTACAATGCACAGAACTGCCCCCACAGTGACGAGTCAGCTGGCCCGGAATGGCCACAGGGCCGCTGCCGAGAAACCTGGGTTGTAGGTGGAAGGTGCACTGTCTTTCACGGCCTGGCCCGGAAGGCCCGACAGCTGTTGCTTCAGCGTATTCTCTGGGTCATGCAGGACCAGCCCTGATTCCTCATGGGAGGGACTTCACGAGGATGTGGTTACTGGGAGGCAGGGATACTGACGCTTATCCTGGAGGTTCATTAACCCAGCATTGGGCCTTAAGAGTGGTCATCTTGCCACCAGTAGGACTAGGAGTGACTTTTCCTCCACAGAGCCCTTGTTTGCAGTAGAATCACCTGGAGGTGAACTGAGCTGAACGTCTTGGGTGGGGGTCAGCAGGGCTTCACAGTTGTGGGGTGCTCTCAGGACTCATGGTCACTGGGTCTAAGAGTCTAAGAACCACCAGCTCATCCTTCAGGGCTGGCCTCATAGATGAGAGACCTCCTCTCCAGAACTATGTGGGTGCCGCTTTCAAAGGCTGAACTGAGTCTGACTTGTAGCAGAAATTCTTGTGATGTGAAATCACATACAACAAGAAGGAAAAAGACAGACTGCAAACACACATTTTTTGTCTTGAACAACATTTCTAAACTTTGATCTCACTTCCTTTTTCTTTTTTCGATAGCTGCTTACAATAGAAATTGAGATTAGTCGTGGTGTATTTAGACTTTCAGTGTGAAGGAGGAGATTTGAATCTCCACTCAGTAGCACAGTTCGGAATGATCCATCTTATCCACGAACTCTTTGGCAAGGAGGCTGAAATGATTGTGTGAAGACAAAGTGGTTTGGAAGCTCAAAGTGTTTATCTTGAACTAAATCACCTCATATCCTACAGATTTTATCCATGACCTTGTGTGGGTGATACAGTTAGAAACGCGCTGTCTTGAAAATCCTAACTTCCTTAAAAAGACAAGACTGAACTAACTTGTCAAAACAGAACTCCCTAATCTGCTGATTAAATGTTTGCATTTCTGAAACCCGAGGTTGTGGACTGGTGGCCGGTGGACCCCAGGGTGTAGTTGTGGCAGAGACTCAGAGGAGATGACAAAGGCTGGTCAGCGTCAGGAGGAAAGTGCAGACTCCCGGGGTCACTGTTCCCAGGGAGGAATTCCTGGGAACTCCGACAGGACACAGGGTCAGCCACTCCAAGCCCCACTGTGGTTCTTGGAGCAGAGGGGGTCCTGTGTGAACGAGGCAGGGTCTCGGGGCCCCTGCTCCCCCTGCAAACAGTCTGTCTCAGCCCATCCCCGTCGGGCACTCAGACCCCAGCACTGACCCCACAGCCCAATCCTCTGGTGACAGGAGAGAGGAAAATCTCCCTTTGGCAGCCCATCAGATCAGAATATCCTTTCTGGGGAAGACACTGCTTTGCACTGGCTTTCAAAGGCAGTCCTGGGCCCCTTGTTCCTAGGCAGCCATAGAGACAGGGGAGGAATTGATCCGTGTCCCCTTATCTCACCAGATAAAAACCTGGAAACAACCCGCCTCAATGAGCACAGTTGCTCAAAGCCACACAAAGATCCCGTGAGCAGGACGTGCTGGTCTGACGGGAGCCCGACGTGGCTCAAAGGACCTTAAAAGGAGTAACTTTTACTAAAGGCGGCCTCGTGTTGGAGGAGCAGATCTAGAGCTGGCATCTAGGATTTAGAGGCAGTAAAGGTGGCTGGAGTGATGAGCAGAAGGAGGGATGTTAGAAATGAGAAATTTGCAGCTTTACTACGTCCCCAACAGGGAGGAAAGAGGGACGCTGTTTTTGAGCAGGGAAGGGTTCCGTGTTTGGCAGACAGACTGGGACCAAGGTTTGGCCTGCGTTTTAGTGGGCTCTTGGAAAAAGCAAGCAAAGGAGGACTGGTTAGGTCTGGGTGGGGATGGGTTTTAATCCTCTTAAAAAAACCAGATAATATTGCAGGTGTACGAGGGAGCTAGGTAGGGTGCAGGGGTAGTTTCATAACTTTTAAAAAGTTTCCTCCCTCCCGCTTCCCACCCCCAAACTGAAATGGTATCAGCTGAGTGCAGAAGGCTTCCCATTTCACAGCTATGAGGGAGGCAGCTTCCAGAAACTCTGTCTGCGAGTTGGGGAAAGAGGTGCCTCAGGTAGGCACCATGACGAGTCATGTCTTAACGGTTCGAGGATGAGATGGTTGGATGGCATCACCGACTTGATGGACACGAGTTTGAGTAAACTCTGGGAGTTGGTGATGGACAGGGAGGCCTGGCGTGCTGCAGTCCATGGGGTCGCAAAGAGTCGGATATGACTGAGCAACTGAACAGAACGGAATGGTTTGAGGGAGAAAGTTAACCTCACAGTTGCTTGATCTGAAAGTTGGCTTTTCTACCTTCTAAAACATCCAATGTTTAAGCTAGTAGACTTTAAACTTTTTAAAAAAATAGGAAAGGAAGCAAAAGATTCTAGGCGTCTTTCCCAGGGTATAACATGCACACCTAAATTACCACAAAGAATCCCCAGGACGTGCTGCCAGGAGAGAGAAAGCCTAATTTGAAAGCAAGTACAGAAAAAAAGAAGTGAAACCTGTGTTTTCTTCACTGCCCATCATTACAGAGGACAGTAATTTTTTAAAAAATCTAGAATGACTGAAAAGTTGCATCTTTGAAATCTGCATATTTTGAAGACATGTATGGATTGTACACATATTTTTTAAACACGTGAAAAGGAAGACATTGAGATGAAAATGTTTTGTGGAGTGTTTCTGAAAACAATGTGGGGAGGATGCTTCAATACAATGGTAAAATTTTAAAGCATGTTACAAAACTGCATATGGATGAATGCTCCTCTCTGTCCTGCGTGGGCAGCTGGTCCCTGACCAGTTTGAAGTTATCTAAGCTCCGTACACCCATGTGAGGATGTGTAACTGCATAGGTGTCTGACACGGCCCATTAGGAGAAGCAAGAAGGAACCACAGCTGTCTAACCGGGGTGGGGGGGGGGGGAAGAGCGTGAGAGCCACACCCTTCTCCGGGATAAACGAGAACACGTGTCTCGCTCACAAGGCTGGGGGGAGGTCTCTGAGGTCAAAGCCTTTGCCATCCTCCCTGGATCATCCTTGGTTCTTCTGGCTGGCATCTCTCTCCAGGGCTGGGAGGGAGCCCCGTTTCCGCACCCCTTCTCTGGATGGAGATCTTTGCAGTGATCCAAGTGTCAGCTCTGGGTGTCGGGGCGGTGAAGCCGCCCAGACTCTGGGCAGCCGGCCTTCTCGGGAGAGTCAGAGGGTTCGGGGCAGAGACGTGACCGGAGGAGGGGGGAAGGTGTGGGGCTCAGAGGGTCCTGGAGACCCTGTATCTGGCAGTTCCTGGGGGGAGACCTCTCGGAGAGGACAGTCTTCTCTGTGCTGTCCCCTGTTCATATTCTTTCCATCTGGAGGGGGCGGTGTCTTGTGTGCCATGGAGCCATCAACATCGGAGGGTTGGGAGGGTTTCGGAGGGTGGGAGCCTCCGAAACAGCGGCTTAGGCATCCAGATGGCGTCAGGCTTGACTTCCACCCAGAAAGGTTGGGGGCCGGCTGAGGTCCAGGCAGCCACACTAGTTGCTGCACTTGGAATATCCCGGAGCAATTATCGTCTTCATCCAAGTCAGTTAAACCAACAGTTCTGTGGTCCACGCAGCCTGGGGAGACAGGAGTCATAAAGCCTTGACCCCTGGGTGCAAGGATTTCAACACACAGTGAGGAAGAAGCTTCACACGATACACACGGCAAAGCGCAAAGCACTGTGGACGGCAAAGCGGGGCGACTTCCCTCTGGGGGAGGGGTCTCGCAGGGAGGGGGCTGCGACTCGGCCCAGGAGGGTTTCTCCTTCGGAGAAGAGGCCTCTTTGATGGGGCACTGGATGGGCGGACGGAGCAGCCTGGACACACTGGGGAAGGGGGAGCTGGACCCTCCCTGCAGGCTCTGGGATGGAGGGAAGTTTTCCTGGGTTTGACGTGATGACCTCCACCCCCACGATCTTCTGCTCCAGGTGCTAAGTGAAATAGTCAAGAAAGCAAACTATGAGACAATGTCTTCAATGTCCTGATAGAATGTGATTTCCATCTGCCAAACTTTCAGTCACGTTAGAAGGGTAAAATGAATACGTTTTAGATGTTCGAGCTCTAAAAACAAGTACGTCTCAGAAACCCTTGATCTTAAAGCCGAGGACGATGTGCTCCATCAAAAAGAGGAAGCAGATGAGAAAGAAGACCCACGACAGGAACCGTGGGGTGGGACCCATGAGGCAGGTGGAGGGGTCCCCAGGGTGTCAGCCCCGCCTCGCAGGGAGACGCCAACCCTGATGGGGGCAGGTCAGACGGCTGCAGAATATGTGTATTCAAGAGGCTGGGGTTGTTAGAATGCTTCTAAATATGGTGGTTGGATGCTCTGGTTTCTGGTGCAGGCATGCAAGGAGCCTAGAAGTCAGCACTCCACACTAACAACAAGCAAATGGGGAACAAACCGAAAAATCAACAGTTATTCTTAGAACTGCCAGAGAAGCAAGGTCATAGGTCAAAATGCAGTCCCCCAAGCTAAGAGACAGCTGGATATAGAGCATCACCACGTACGGCAGAAAGCGGTGTCGGAACACGGACACTTAAAACTCTAATTATTGAATGACTTCGGCTCTGTGTGGATAGCGCTGAGACACAGAAATCCCAGGGGACTCAGTCTGATGTCTGCACCCAAGGCTGAGAGCCACTGCCCTAGAGGGCCAGGGTTCTGGTGCAAAATCTCACCTGTGGGTTGAGGCAGGAACTCTGAGAAAAGCTTGGTGCTGGGATGGGGTAGAGAGCGTGAGACACCTGCTTTGGGCATTAAGATACAGGCTGGGGACACTCCAAAATCCAGCAGTCAAGATAAATGATGCAGTGTTCTAAGAAATCAGCGTTAACATAAGGAGCTTCACGATGAATAAAACATTAAAATCTTAAACAAAGACGGGACCTGTGGCCAGGCCGTGAAGAGCTATATGGAGCTTGAGGCAGAAGCAAAAGTGGTCACACACACCAGATTTCCGGTCCCCTGACCCCAGGGGCTAAGGCAGCCCGCTGGGGAGCACCTCGGGGTCGGGGGCTGTTCCCCCCAGAGTGTGAGCAAGCCACCACCTTCCCTGATGCTGGAAAAGTGATGGGCAGGTCCACCTTCACCCTCAGAAGATTTTGAAATGCGTCACAGCAAACGGCAGCCCACTCCAGTATCCTTGCCTAGAGAATTCCAAGGGCAGAAGATCCCGGTGGGCTACAGTCCAGGGGGTTGCAGAGAGTCACACACGACTCAGAGACTGAGCAGCTCCTTCCAATAAATTAGCCAAGAGCATAAGGATAAGAGCAGATATGTCGGATTCCACATGCTCTACATGGATTGACTCATTTCATCCTCAAGTTGATGTCACCTCAGTGCTGTGGTTACCCCTAATCATGGGAGAAGTAACTGACACACATTTTCCACCGGTTTTCTCCAAATCACGCAGCAGGCGCTGATTTTTCATTTTCCTTCAGTTAATCTGAACTTCAGTAGCAACAGGTGACTGCAGCTCCCGTCTGGTGAGAGGCTGGGAGAGGCCCCAGGCAGTACTGCTGGTCTACCAGCAAACCCTTACTTGTCCAGGGTCCCTCGCCTGCCCAGGTACTGGTCAGCGCACCCAGAGAGCCGGCCTGTCCAAGACCGGAGTCTGGACCCGCGTGCGCTGACTGCAGGAGAGCAGGCTGAGTGAGAAAGCGCCTGTCTCCCAGGCAGGCACTCGCGCCAGCGAGGGCCTGAGAGTCAGCAGCTTCCGGCGCCTCCCCAGAGGCGGCAGCGGCAGCTGGGTTTCTGGGCGCGGCAGGACCCTGCGGGTCGCTGTCCCTCTCCTCCCTTAAAAGTCCTTCCTGCTGCAGGAGTGTCTGCTGAGGCCCCCTGGTGCCCGGCGATCAAGTTCACAGCCGCAGTGGGCGCACAGCCCTTGCTGGGGATGCCGGAGCGGGCAGAGGGGATCTGAGCCCACAACTGCCTTCTTGGTGTTTCAACCACAGCAGAGTGAGGCCCCCGATTCACTGTCCTCAGCCTCAGCCCCACTCTCCCTTGGGACCGTCCTGCCTCAGGCACTGCGGCTGCCTCCCCCGCTGGCCCCCAAGCCTGTAAGCTCTGGACGGCGTCTCAACCAGCCGTCCTGCCCCAGGGACGAGCCCCCGGGGGCGCAGCGGCTCAACTGTTCTCCAGGACAGCTGCTCCTCCTTCCCCCTGTCTCTCCTCACCGCCCCGCAACGCGCTCCCGCCTCTCCCCACCCTCAAGTTGCCCGGCAAACACTTACCCGCACCCACTGCGTAGGCTTCTTCTATAGACACACGCTGACACACGGATGCTCTCGGAGAGTGGACTCCTACGCGTGTACGCGCTAAGTCGCTTCAGTTGTACCTGACTCTTTGCAACTCCTTGGACTGCAGCCTTCCAGGCTCCTCAGCGCATGGGATTCTCCAGGCGAGAATACTGGAGTGGGCCACCATGCCCTCCTCCAGGGGATCTTCCCGACCCAGGGATCAAACCCGCATCTCCTGGGTCTCCTGCACTGCTGAGCCACAGATCTCTAGTAACAGGGCCCCTACTTCCTAACACCCCGCACGCCACAGCATCCAGCAGCTACCCTGAACGCTTCACTGTTCCTGAACAGAAGCTGCCTTTTCATAGCTGCCACCTTTGGAGATGCCCTTCTTACAAGTCCTCCTTCCCAGGGGGGAATCCCTCAAGATCTCCAGCAGAAAACCTCCAGCTCCCCACACTGATCCGCTCAGATACACAAAGTGACCCATACCTTCCTGTCTCCAAGCCCCCCGAATTGTTCTATTAAACGTAACATAAATCATATTGCTTGGTCACCTCCTTTCTCATTAGATAATCCAATCAGTCACACTTTAATCCTATCAACTCTAGGCCAGCCTCGGCCACTGCAACGCCCTCCCTCCAGTCTAATCAGAGCCTGAATGTCAATGTGGCCCCCCAAAGCTCATCATCTCTCTTCCTATTATCTAGCATCCACCCCCTTAACTCAATCACAGTCTCTGTTTCCCAGAGCCAGCCGGCTCTCAGAGTTAACAAGGTTAGTCTCAAACTCCTCCAAAAGGTTGGCAGGAGAAGCAAACA
Organism: Cervus canadensis; assembly: GCF_019320065.1. Taxonomy (NCBI): domain Eukaryota; kingdom Metazoa; phylum Chordata; class Mammalia; order Artiodactyla; family Cervidae; genus Cervus; species Cervus canadensis. Next base: position 2,130,388 of record NC_057413.1, on the reverse strand, counting down.
GCAGGAGGGAGCAGATTTGTCTTCTTGAGCTTGAAATCCTCATCTTGAGCATTTCCCCCACGAATTCCCAGGTGCTAACTGCATGCTCACGCTCAGAAGCTAAGTTGTGTCCAACTCTTTGCAACCCCATGTGTTGCAGGAAGGGGGACCCCTTCCAGGGCCCGAAACTGGCTCTTGTCTAACACTTGGGAATGAATTGTCCGAGGAGACACATGTGCTGACAAAGCAAGAGATTTTGTTGGGAAAGGGCGCCTGGGCGGAGAGCAGGAGGGGAAGGGGACCCAGGAGAACGGCTCTGCCAGTGGCTTGCAGTCCCGGGTTTTATGGTGGTGGGATTAGTTTCCGGGGGGTCTTTAGCCAATCATTCTGACTCAGAGTCCTTCCTGGTGGTGCAGGCCTTGTTCAGCCAAGATAGATGCCAGAGAGAAGGATTCTGGGAGGTGGTCGGACAGGTGGTGTCTCCTTTTGACCTTTCCCGGACTCTTCTGGTTGGTGGAGGCTTATCAGTTCCCTGTTCCTTACCAGGACCTCCTGTCATAAAACAACTCATGCAGATGGTTACCATGGTGCCTGGCCAGGGTGGGAGGCTTCGGTCAGCGTGCTTCCCCTAACGCATGGACTGTGGCACCCCCGCCCCCGGCTCCTCTCTCCATGGGATTTCCCAGGCAAGAGGACTGGAATGAGTGGCTGTTTCCTCCTCCAGGGGATCTTCCCAGCCCAGAGACTGAGCCCGAGTCTCTTGCACGGCAGGAGGCTGCTTCATCAGTAACACCTGGGAAGCTCATGCTGTGTGTGGCCTCAGTTCTCAGCGAAAAGCAGCCCGTCTTCTGGAAAGCTCCCGCTTCAACCTCTTTTAAACTTTATTGACAAATAACAGTAACAGCAGGCGGGCAGGAGCCGCAGTCTGCGCTAACGAATCTGAAATGCTGGTTAAATAGGCAAATTTTAATTTAGGGAAAACGTCTTCTACTCCGGGCTTAGGTGAAACAAACAGGAAAACAACCAGCAGCAAGTTTTTAAAAAATTCCACAAAACTAAAAGCTACTACTTTAAGAGGAAAACAAACAGCAAGCGGTTCAGTTTCCATTCCAAACCACAGTCATCAGTCAGAAAAGGATACCCTTTGCCAGGCTTGCGTTTCAGCTCACCTCCCGCCAGTCCGAACTCCGATTCTCACGATAATCCTCCAGGTGCCCGGGGGTCCTCTCCCCCCAGAGTCAGCGCTGCGTGAACACTGACGGTGGACCCGGGTCTGCAAGGTGCCGAGCCTTCTCGGGCCCCGCCTGGGTCTCGGCTGTCTCCTGAGGGCCTCAGCCTCACCGTATTGCAAGCCTCACCTCCAGTGGCCATCTCCATATTGCAAGCTAGTTGTTCAAGCAGAGCCACGGCACCTGTCAGCAGATGCCAGAAGGAGTCCCGACCCACCAGTGCCTGACCGCTACATTCTGTTGCCAGACCAGAAGTCCTTCAATAGGTGTTTAGAAGTGAATACAAAGATGACATATTGCGTCCTTTCTAATTGGAGTTTAAAAATGTCTTCCAGCATTTGCTGGGGAGAAATCCAGTGTTTGGGGAAGCTGCAAATTTTGGGGAAGAACCTTCACATGTTCAGGGATGGGGAAGTACAGAATACACCAGCTGGAAAAAGCCTGGACAGACAACCCATGACTTCTGTGTGTATCTGGTCAACACCATACTCCTAATTCATCCCTCCCCGCTTCCTTTTCCCCTTCAGAACCACGAGTTTGTTGTCTATATCTGTGAGTCTGTTTTGTATGCTGATACATTTCTCTTAATTTTTGTATCTACATGTGAGTGGTATCATATTTGTCTTCATCTGACTCACTGCACTCAGTGTGATAATCTCTAGGTCCATCCACATTGCTGCAAGTGGCATTGTTTCGTTCTTTTTCATGGCTGAGAAACGGTCCATCGTGTAGAGATGCCACATCGTCTGATCCGCGCATCTGCTGATGGACGCTGAGGCTGCCTCCTTGTCCTGGCTATTGTGAGCAGTGCTGCTGTGGACACTGGGGTGCATGTACCCTTGCAAATTAGGAGTTTTTATCTTTTCTAGATACAGGCCCAGGAGTGGGATTGCTGGATCATACGGTAGCTTTATTTTCAGGTTTTAAAGGAACTATACTGTTCTCCACAGGGGCTGCACCAATTTACACTCCCACGCCAGTGTAGGAGGGCCCCCTTCCCTCCACTCCCGCTCCAGCGTTTATCGTCTGTTGACTTCTTGATGACGGCCACTGGGAGTTGTGTTTTCTAGCCCCTCTCACCCACTTCGCCCCTGCCTTCCCCACGTCTGGTAACTGACGTTCCGTTCTTTGTGTCCGTGGGCACGGTGTTCTCTGCTTTTGCGTTTCATAATATCATACAGTGTCTGTCTTTCTGTCTGACTTACTTCAGTTAGCGTAACGCTCTCGGTCTGCGTTGTCATGAATAGCAGGGTTTCCTTCTTTTCATAGATGAGTAATATTCTATTTATTGTACTGCAGTTTCTTTATGCATTTGTCCATCTTGTTTCCATGCCTTGGTTGTGGTAAACAACGCTGCAATGAACATAGGGATGCAGACATCTTTTCAAGACGGTGATTTGCTTTCCTTTGGACAGATATCCAGAAGAGGAACCGCTGGATCAGACGGTGGTCCTAGTTTTAGTTTTTGGAGGAACCTCCATCTTGTTCTCCATCGTGGCAGCGCCAGTGTCCATTCCCACCAACAGTGCACGGGGCTCCTTTTCACCACTTCTTGGCCAACTGTTGTCACTTCTTGTCTTTTTTGTGGCAGCCATTCTGACAGGTGTGAGGTGATAACTCATTGTGCTTTTGGTTTGCATCTTCCTGATGATGAACGGTCAGTGATGTTGAGCCCTTTTCACGTACCTGGTGGTCATCTGTACGTCTTCTTTGGAAAAATGTCCATTTAGGTTGCCTGCCCAGTTTTGAATCAGTTTGTTTTGCTTCTTTGGAAAAATGTCCATTTAGGTTGCCTGCCCAGTTTTGAATCAGTTTGTTTTGCTGTTGAGTTGTTTGGGTTCTTTATATATTTGAGGTATTAACCTATCATCAGATATATTATTTGCAAATATTTTCTCCCACTCTGTAGACTGCCTTTTCATCTTGCTGATGGTTCCCTTGGTTGAGCAGTAGCTTTCTAGTGTGATGTCATCCCTCTTGTTTACTTTGTTTTTACTGCCTTACCTTTTAGCGCCAATTTAAAAAATCTTCGACAGAACTAATGTCGTGGAGCTTACAGCCTGTGTTTTCTTCTAGGAGTTTTATGGTTTCAGGTCATAAGTTCAAATATTTGATCCATTTGAGTTAATTTTTGTGTATGGTGTAAGATAGTGGGCCAATTTCATTCTTTTGCATGAAGCTGTCCAGTTTTCCCAGCACCATTTTTTAAAGAGACTGTCCTTTTTCCATCGTATGTTTTTGGTTGTTTTGTTGTAAATTAACTGGCTATATATGTGTGGGATTATTTCTAGGTTTGCTATTCTGTCCCATTGGTTTGTGTATCTATTTTTATGCCAATACCTTACATTTTTGATTACTTCTGTAAAAAATGCCACTGAAATTTTGATAGAGATTGGTTTGAATATGTAGATTGCTTTGAGTAGTATGGATGTTTAAACAACATTAATTCTTCCAACTCATGAGCACAGAATATCTTTCCATTTATTTGCATCTTCTTCAATTTCTTTTATCAAACGTCTTATAGTTTTCAGTGTACAGGTTTTCACTTCCTTGTTTATATATATATATATATATATTGGATTTTATTTTTGTTGATGCAGTTGTGAACGGAACCATTTTATTAATCTCTCTGCTAGTTCATTACTAGTGTATGGATAGGCAACAAATTTTTATATGTTGATTTTATATCTTGCATCTTTGTTGAATTTGACTTGTTGCATTTTCATTTTCATTCTATTCAAAATATTTTCTAACTTGCATTGAGATTTCTTTCTTAGCCTAAGGGTTATTTATTTAAAAGTGTATTTTTAAATTTATAAGTATTGGAGAAATTTCAGTCATCTTTTTGTTACGATTGCCTAGTTTAATTCATAATGATCAAAGAACATACCTTGTATGATTTTTATTCTCTTAAATCTGTAAGAATTGTCCATAGCCCAGGATATGGTCTATGTTAGTGAATTTCCCATGTGCAATTGAAAAGAATTTATGTTCTGCTATTATTGACTGGGGTGCTCTAAAAATGTCAGATCAGTTGGTACAGTTCTGTATCTTGCTAATTTTCTATATCCTTGTTTTATTGATTATTGAGAAAGAAGTATTGATGCTTCCAATTATAATTATAGTTTTTTCCATTTTTTATTATATGTTTTTTCTTCGTGTATTTTAAAGCTCACCTGTTGGGTACATATGAGTTTAGGATTATTATATCTAATTAGTTATTGTTGTCCAGTCACTCAGTCATGACCCACTCTTTGTGATGCCATGGACAGCCGCACACCAGGCCTCCCTGTCCTTCACCAACTCCCAGAGCTTGCTCAAACTCATGTCCATTGAGTCAGTGATGCCATCCAACCATCTCACCCTCTGTCGTCCCCTTCTCCTCCTGCCTTCAATCTTCCCCAGCGTCAGGGTCTTTTCCAGTGAGTCAGCTCTTTGCATCAGGTGGCCAAAGTACTGGAGATAATTGATAGGTTGGCCTATTATCATGTCTCTTTATCTCTAGTAATTTTCCTTACTTTTTGAGTTACCCCAGTTTTCTTTTGATTAGTGTTTGCATGGCATCTTTTCCATCTCTTTGCTTTTAAACTACCTCTGTAAATATATTTAAAGTATATTTCTTGTAGACAGCATATAGATAGACTTTAAGAAAAATCATTGTGACAATTCTTGTCTTTTTATTGGTGTGTTTGGAATCCTTTACATTTATTATTGATATTAGGATTTACATCTGCCCTTTTGTTATTGTCTATTTTTCCCTATTTTAATTTCTCTGTTTCCTCTTTACTGTCTTCTTTTGAATGACTTGATTAGGTTTTTTTGAAAAACTGAGCATGGAAGAATTGATGCTTTTGAACTGTGGTGTTGGAGAAGACTCTTGAGAGAGTCCCTTAGACTGCAAGGAGATCCAACCAGTCCATCCTAAAGGAAATCAGTCTTGAATATTCATTGGATGGACTGATGCTGAAGCTGAAACTCCAATACTTTGGCCACCTGATGTGAAGAGCTGACTCATTTGAAAAGACTCTGATGCTGGGAAAGATTGAAGGCAGGAGGAGAAGGGGACAACAGAGGATGAGATGGTTGGATGGCATCACCAACTCGATGGACAAGAGTTTGAGTAAACCCCGGGAGTTGGTGATTGACAGGGAAGACTGGCATGCTGCAGTCCATGGGGTTGCAAAGAGCTGGACACGACTGAGTGACTGAACTGAACTAAACTGAACTGAAGGTTTTACTGGGGCTTCCCCAACAGCTCAGCAGTAAAGAATCTGCCTGCCAGAGCAGAAGATGCAAGAGACTCAGGTTTGATCCCTAGTTTGGGAAGATCCTTTGGAGAGGGAAATGGTAATGCACTCCAGTCTTCTTGCTTGGAGAGCTCCGTGGGCAGAGGAGCCTGGCAGGCTACAGTCCACGGGGTCGCGGAGTTGGACGTAACTTAGAGACTGATCAGGAGCATCTGAACTGACCACAAGCCAAGGATCGGGGGGCCTCGAGTTTCTTTGCTTGGGCAATGTCTCCTGGCTGCTGGTCATCTAGAAATCCGAATTTCTTGGGATGGGGCAGGGTGGGGAGATTCTGGCTCAGCCAAAGGCATTAGCTCATAAACCATATCAGACTTTGGCTGGTCACAGCAGGATTGACGTGTTTTCAAATTAGTCCAAAGGTGAATCTTAGGGCAGGGAAAGGATTAGATTAAGCACAAGAAACTACTGATTTGGAGTTGAGTTGATCTTAGCAGCCAGATCCTAGCAAATGGTTGCTTCTCAGATTTTCGAGGACCCAATTCTGAACAGCTTTGCTGAGGGCTTACTCTAGGGCAGTGAACATAAGGAATCAAATCCTTTTTATTCATTTGGAGCTGATAGTGAGATTTTTCCATTCCTAGTTTCCTAGTTGGTCCAGTTCATATGTTACCAGTTTTCTATTGCTTGACATTTAAGTTGTTTTTTTTTTTTAACTCTGTAATAATTGTTTTTATACCTGAATCTTTGTGAGAGAACTCATACAGTGCCTGGCATTTAATATACATTAGTTATTATGATTATCAGTAATCCTTTTTAATTGGTTAGCCCTTGACTTCCTCCGATTTTAAGTTGAGCATCTTGTGTTCTTTAAATTTCATGACAAAAATTTTTAAACTACTTTTCTATTGAGGAGATTTCTTCTTATTAATTTATTTGTTGTTGTTGTTCAGTCGCTAAGTCATGTCCAACTCTTTGTGTCCCCATGGACTGCAGCATGCAAGACTTCCCTGTCCTTCACTGTCTCCTTGAGTTTGCTCAGATTCATGTTTTTATTGATTTTTAAGAACTCTTTATATATTGTATTGTGTTGAGAATACCAAGCCTTTATCTGTCATGTAAGTTTCAAACATTTCTCCCAGTTTGTTCTTTGCATTTTAACTTAGTTTATGGTGATTTTTTTGGTCAGATGGCATTTTCTATATTTTCATTTTAATGTAGCCAAATCTGACAGTTTTTTTTTTGACTTGTGACTTTAATATATATTTTAAAACCACTCAGTTTTGTACTGTTGTCTTATAATTGTTTCTTTTTACATAGATACTCTAGCTGAGATCTATTTCTGAAATACTGTAAGGTGGTGATTTAGATTTTTTTTTTCCCAAAAGGTACTTAATTAAAATGAAAACTTAGGAATATTTCTCAACCTGCTCCTTGAACCATAGGTATTTTTTCTAACTAGTAGTAATAAAAACAATAAAAACTAATATTTTTTATCAGGATTTGCAACTTACAAAGCTTATTAACATACTTTATCAGTTGGGACTCTTTCTGTTTCAGGTGAAAGAAGCCTAACTCAAACTGGCCTAAATAAAATGTTCAGTGACTCACTGACCCTAAGCCTAAGCCTAAGCCTAAGCCTAAGCCTAACCCTAACTTAACTGGAAAAACTAGACATCATCTGGGCTTTGCATGTGGCTGGATTTGGAAGGTCAGTAACCTCACCCTCCTCCGGCCTCATCCTCAGGATGACACTTGTTAGGGTCGTAAGATGATGTCTAGCAATTTCCAGGAATTACCTGCTGTCTTGTCCACATCCAGGGCAGACAGAGATTGTTCTTTTGATTGCTCTCAGGAGAGTGAGGGATTTTCTTTCCCAGATCCCACAGTAAACGTCTTCTTGCCTTTTCCAGCCATGGTGTCCAGGAGAATGATAAATGATCTCTTCTGATTTAGTCAATCGAAGCCTCCTCTAGCACGGGGTGGGGCTGGAGGGAGGCAGATGCTACACATTCAGGTGTCCAGGAATGGCGACTCTCCAGCCAAGAAAAAATTAGGGTTGTCTCACTGAGAGGCCAGTAATGTGAACATTCTTTGGCATTGCCTTTCTTTGGGATTGGAATGAAAACTGACCTTTTTCAGTCCTGTGGCTACTGCTGAGTTTTCCAAATTTGCTTGCTCCTTGGAAGATAAGCTATGACAAACCTAGGCCACATATTAAAAACCAGAGAGATTACTTTGCTGACAAAGGTCCGTATAGTCAAAACTATGGCTTCTCCAGTAGTCATGTATGGATGTGAGTTGGACCATAAAGAAGACTGAGCACCAAAGAATTGATGCTTTCAAATTGTGGTGTTGGAGAAGACTCTTAAGACGCCCTTGAACAGCAAGGAGATCAAACCAGTTAATCCGAAATGAAATTAACCTTGAATGTTCATCGGAAGGACTGATGCTGAAGCTGAAGCTCCAACATTTTGCCCTCCTGATATGAAGAACTGACTCATTGGAGAAGCCCCTGATGCTGGGAAAGATTGAGGGCAGGAGGAGAAGGGGCCAACAGAGGATGAGGTGGTTGGATGTCATCACCGACTCGATGGACATGAATTTGAGCAAGCTCTGGGAGATGGTGACGGACAGGGAAGCCTGGTGTGCTGCCGTCCATGGGGTCACAAAGAGTCAGACACGATTTAGTGATTGAACAACAACAATTTATTTTTAAAAATTGAAGTGTAGCTGACTTACAGCGTTAATTTCTACCTTGCAGCAAAGTCGCTCAGTTATACATGGACACACACAGTCTTTTTTTTACATTCTTTTCATCATGGTTTATCCCAGGACACTGACTGTAGCTCCCTGGGCTATAACAGCAGGGCCTTGTTTTGCTTTTCCGTCAACAGCGCTACTTGAGGGCGAGGATATGAGATGCAGGGGGCGGGGGCAGGGCCGACCTCTAAACACGACCACAGCCTGCATGCCCGTGTGTCAGAGTCTGGAGCCCTCGTCTTGGGCTCAGTGTTACGACCCCCCTGTGGGGTACCCGCCCCTGGAGTCCCTAGGGCCCCGCCGCCACCTTGGCTGGGCCGCCGCCCGCCCGGCCCTGGGAGCCTGCAGCTTTTCAGATGAGATCACCACCGTCTGACCCCGGGAGCAGGGCTCCGGGCCAGGACGCTCCAAATTAAGCCAGATGCTATGCTTTTCCTCAAGGCAGGAGTACGTGTGTTCCAGCTTTGCAGGAGAAAAACCACTCAGGCTTCAGGTTTGGATGGCGCTTGGCTCCCGCCTCCTATAAGTGCGAATGTCTGCGGAGCAGGGAGGGGAGCCCGAGCCGAAGGATCAAGCTGACACGGTTCCTGAGTGTGTCGGGGGGAAGGCGCAGGAAGCCGGGGCTGCAGCCAGGCCTGTGACATCATTGCCTCGGCATCCTGTCCAGTCCTGAAAAATGCAGCCAGCACCGCCCGGAGGAGCTGAGACGCAGGAGACAGAAGCTATGCGGCTGCTCGGCCAAGTCCTGGGAGCAAGGAGCCGGGCTTTGGAGGTCTCATCCGTCAGAGCGAGGGAAGGCTGAAACGCTGGTATGTGGACGGCCGCCAAGAACTCAAGGAGAGACGAGAGAAGACACAAAACGCTTCAGTTGAAACGCCAGTGGAAAAACACTTCTCAGAAACAAACGCCGAGAAGCACAATGTGCTCTTATTGAGCCTGGGTTTTTTTTCTTTTTAAAAAAACGGTTTTGGAAAAATGATCTTTTGATGTTTATAAAGTTGCTCCTGAATGAGGGTCACTCCGGGGCAGTTGGGAACTCACGGCCTGAGCACTGGCATCCCCCAGACATAGTGAGGAGGGAAGGTGAGCGTGTGGGAGTTGGTGGCGGGAGGAAGAGGAGGAAGAGAAGGGATTTTCACCTCCTTTGGTGGCCGAGGAGAGAGCGTTCAGGGTTCCCACACGCCCACTCGGTGAGCACATCTAAGGCTCCTACCATCTGGTCCACAAAGGGGAAGTATTTTACCTTCACAGAAAAGGTTTAAGCCCGGGCCTAAAGTAAGAGAGCTGCCAGGGAGGGGGTCCTCTCTGGTCTCCAAGATCCGGACCCCAGAGCTCCCTCCTCTGCTCCAGACGCGGGGCCACCTGCCTAAATGATGCATCGGCCGGGCCGGCTCTGTTCTCGGTTTTCCCACAGTCTTTGCTGGCCGCACAGCCAGACTGCACCCCCCCTCTGCCCTGCAGCTCCCGCTGGGATGTGTCTCCCTTCTCTGAGCTCTGTGAGGGCAGGCCAGGCTCGATTATCTGCATTCTCAGTACCTGTGATAGAATAGGTGCTCAATCAACGGCTTTCAGTTAATAAGTGCATAGACCATGGCTTACATTTTTAAATTAACAGAGGAGTTGAGGCCCGTATCCCATGCAGACAGAACCTCTGTCCAGCAGGAGGGGACCCAGACATGACAGTTTCTGGGCAGCTACAAACGCAGCCCAACTTCAAGCCAACATTCTTTCACTACGTAGTCCCCGTTTATTTAAGGGCTTCCCAGGTGGCTCAGTGATAAAGAATCTTCCTGTCAACGTAGGAGAGGCAAGAGATGTGGGTTTGATCCCTGGTTTGGGAAGATTCCCTGGAGGAGGGCATGGCAACCCACTCCAGTATTCTTGCCTGGAGAAGCCTATGGACAGATGAGCCTGGCGTCTACAGTCCATGGGGCCGCAGAGAGTCAGACATAACTGCGTGCACATGTGTGCACGCACACACAAACATATCACATTTATTTAGTAAGAAGAAATAACTTGTGGTGGAAACTGTATCTATCTTCCCATTTAGGGGTTTATTGGAGACATTGAATACAGCACAGCATCTAAACTGTGTTTGGAGTTACCGTCTTTCATTTCAGTTTTTCCATCACTTGCGACTGGATTACAATGAGTCATTCACATACACAGAAAATTGAAATAACACAGAGCCTTATTCAAAATGGATTTTAAATTTATTTTTCCTGGCTTTCATTACCCCCCCCCCCAAAAAAAAAAACATTTTCCATTTTTCTGAGATCTTTATTATCTTTTGGGTTTTCTTTTGCAATTTTCTGAAGACAGTTTCTTGTTTACACACTAAACAGTCTGAAATTTACACAATGAGACAAACCCTCAGTCCCAGGAAACACCCTCCTAGGTGAGTTCTCTGGGGTCAGAACCTCGGCTGACGACAGCGGATCCGGCCTCAGCTGACGGCCACCAGTGGCTTCAGCCTTCTCTCAGCTGGGAAATACGAGCTGAGCCAAGGGGTCTGCGCTCCCTCTCCACTGGGGGAGTAAGCCACGCAGGTGGGGAGGACCAGTTTCTCTGGAGTCATTTATCTAAAGAGGCTTCCATAAGCGCCTGCATTAACGAGGCCCCACTTGTGATGGTTCCAGCAAGGCCTGAGCATGTGGGGAGCCTGGGCCCTGAGAAGGTGCCTGGAGTTTTGTGGGTTAATTCCCCCACCTGGGCCCTCTGCTCACGTCCATCAACATCCAGCCTTACGGTGACCGAGGGCCATGAAATAGTGACAATAGGGACAGCTCCCCGAGTGTGAGCTCCGCCCAGGCGGGCGTGTTTGCTGCACGGCGGGCTCCCAGGGTGCAGGAAGCGAGGTCCAGACAGACAACCCACCAAGTTCAAGAAACAGGCGCTCGGTGAACAGTGGGGACTGAATGAATTTGCTGACACATCGCTCTGGATAAAGCTCCCTCTGTGTCCCTCTGAGCCCTCACCACTATGAAGAGCACCGCTGTGTCCGTTTGACAGGTGAGAAAACTGAGGCCCAGAGGCAGCTTTATCCACATACGTGCAGCCGATCTGAGCTAGGGCCTGTTGGACCTTGGGATCTGTGCTCTTTCCACATCCTCGTGGTCACTGGGGACTCGGAACTGATTCTATCAGAAAACCTGGCAAGGCACAGAGAACATCCACTGGAATATCTGCTTCCCATAGACTGCTAATCCCCCGGGGGCAGAGGTTCAGGGCCGTTTGCAGGGCAGCAGAGCCTTAAGTGCTGCCAACTGCAGATAAAGTCCAGCAGAGCCTCGGCTTGTCGCTGCCCCAGAGCGAGGCTTTATTGACTCCGTGTGGGCGGCTTTTGTGAGGCAGAGAGGGGTCCAAGTCCAGGACTGCAGAAGGCGGCTCTCCAGCGCACTCTCACAGGAAACGCTGGTTCTGTGATGGATGGGCCTCACTTGGGGCTCCGCCAGCGGGCTGGAAGCGCTGTGCCCCGTCTGTAGAGTGGTCCTGCCTCTGGGCATGTATTCTGGGCGTGTTTTCCACATCACGCTTTTTCATGTGTGTGCGCGCGTGTGTCTGCACTGCTGATTGAAGGGTTCATGCCTGTGACCAGCCCCAGCAGCTGAGCCTGGGGCAGAATCCCCGGGGGAGGGGGCGGGCAGGGGCGGCTGATCGGGGGACTCCCAGACCCGCTCCAGACCTGGTGACTCACAGCCTCTGGGCTGGGTCCCCGGGATGTTTAACATGTTTCCTAGGCCAGCGGTCACCAACCTTTGAGGCACCGGTGCCTAATTTCATGGAAGACAGTTTTTCCACGGATTGCGGCAGAGGGCATGTTTTAGGAAGAATCAAGCACATCTACTGTGCACTTTGTTTCCAATCTAAAGCCTCCACTGATCCGACAGGAGGCACCAGCTCATGGCCCGGGGCGGGGGGACCCCTGTCCTAGACGGTTCTTACATTCAAAGATGAGAACCCTGTTGGAGGGATTGGGCAAAAAGACGGATGTCCACTTTCTGCTTTTAGACGTGTGCAGTGTTGGGTAATTTTGTAATTTAAGAAGTACGGGTTTGGGAGAAGAAAGGAAAGAAGGGACAACAGGATGCAGGCGGCAGAGTGAGGGGTGGAGCTCGGATAGAGGAGCCCAGGTTCCCAGACTCTGGGCAGGACGGGGCTGTTTACAGCTGCTGCCGCCCGGGCCCCCTTCCCTGCTTTCCCTCTCTCTCCCTCTCCCTCTCACACATACCATCACCCCCAAGCAAACACCACTACAACACCACCCTCCCCGCAAAAAGACCCCAAACGACTCCAAACTAGTATCTTCAATGTCTGGCGGCTGGAATTGTTCGCTCTGCCCAAAGGACAGACATCCCTATTTCATGACTGGTAGAGCCCATCCAAGCCTTCCGCACTTTTGCAAAGCACCATCTCCTGTCTCCCAGCTTCCAGTTCACGTTGGGGGGGTTGGGTTTGTTTTTTTTTTTTTAGTGATTTTCTTTCACATTAAAAGTGCAGAGAAAGTCAATTCCAAGGAGGACCTTCAATTCTAAAATCTAAAATCTCTAGTTTTTCACTCTTGGTGTCTTTGAGGTGCTGCCATTCAGGTGCTGGCCCCCGGGCAGGTCCTGGCAGGTGCCAGACGTACCTGATTCAAAGGCAAGGCCATGCAAAGGGCCTGTGCTCACCAGAGGGGGCCTTCCAGCCTGGACAGCAGACACTGGCAAACACTGACCCCAGCCCTCGGCCCCCTTGAGTCCTTGGCCCTGGTCCTGCAGGCCTCCTGCCCTCTCTGCTTGTGAATAAGGTCCCCTGGTGACCGGGTCTCTCCCCAAAGTGGGCACTTGACTTAAGCTGCCTCAGACTGGCCTGCCAGCCCACAGGGTGGCCTGAGATTCACTGCTCGGGGAAGGGGGTGGTGAGAGCTACTTGGGTCCACAGCTGCTGGCACACCCTAACCCCACAGCGGCCCTCGGCCCGGCTCCAACCACACCGAAGGAAGGGGTAAGCAGGGCTCTGTCACGGGAGGCAGGCGAGGTCTTCATGGGGTGGGAGAGCCGGCCACGGTGTGGAATGGCCATAGACGGTCATTTCACACAGGGCATCCTCGACCCAGGCTGCGTGTTCAAATCACCAAGGACTGTCAGGACAGCCCATCCCAGGCTCCACCCAGACAAGGAGACCAGAGCTTCTGGAGCTTTCTGTGCAGTTCTGCAGAGGCGCCCTGTGCAGAACCAGTGCGGAGACCCCTGCTCCCCTGCTGCCCTCTACAGCTGGCTGTGGACCCGCAGCCCTGGGTCACCTTGGGGGTCAGGAAGCCCCAGCCCGGAACCCCCAGTAGAAACCTGGATTTTAACCCCGGGGTAGTTTGCTTGTCCACTAAAGTCCCAGAAGTTCAGCTTTGGATGACTACCCTCGAGATGCCCTGGTGCCTGAGGGTCTCAGCAGATACCCACCCCCCGTCTGTAGGCCTGGGGAGGGGTCGCCTTCCACCCCCATCAGCAACACCTCGGGAACAGAGGTCACAGACTGAAGGTGGTGATCTGAGTGAGCTCGTCCACACTGGCAGCAGCATCTCGGTTCTATGCGGTTTTGGAAAATAGATCACTGCTGAAATAACGGTAACGGGTTGTTTTCTTATGTCTCCGTGATCTTTGTCATGAAACAGAACTACCCTGCGACTTAGAGGATTAAAATAGCAACTGCTTATTTGTTTCAGTAACAATGACTTATTGCTCAAATAAATATTTGTTTGTTCAAATGCAACGATTTACTTGAATCTTGCAGTTCAGCAGTTTGGGCCAAGGTTCTTCTGCTGGTCTCGCCTGGGGTCGCTCTCATGGCTGTGCCCACCTGGGGGGTGGATGAGCCGGGGATGGTCTGAGACGGACACGTGGGCCATGTGCCGCACACACCGGCTGCCAGGGTTCTCCTGCACATGGCTGCGAAAGCCTCGGCGACTTACATGGTGGTGGCCGCAGCTGGAAAGCAGGAAGCGGACACAGAGATCTTGCCTGGCCTTGCATGTCACTTCCAGCATATTCTATTCTATCTGGTAAAGCAGGTTGCAAGGCCAGCCCGGATTCCAGGGGTGGGAAAGAAACCCACCTCTGATGGAAGGAGCTGCAGAGAGTTGGCAGCTCTGTGTTCCATTCTCTCCATCCCCCCTTTTGCCACAGTTGTTTCCATCGTTCCCCCAAGCAGAGGGCACGCCCCCAACCCAAGGCCCCTGCACCTCAGCCCACCAAGAAGGGCCCTACCCACCCCTGGGGTGCTCCTTGTTGGGGTGCATTTGAGCAGAGCCCAGACTGCCTGCATGCTGGGACCCTGGACGCTGGGCCCAGCATGAGGCCCTCAGAGCTGGGTCCTTGGGCAAGTCCCCCAGGGCAGACCTGGGGGGAAGACAGGCCAGAAATTGTCTTTGTCTTTCCCCCGCTCTTTCTCTCTTTGCCTCTCATTTCTTTCTGTCTTCCCCTGCTGTCTTTTCTGCACTGCAGTTTGCACCTACCACCCACCATCCATCCATTTGGCTCCCAGCATCTCCTCAGCTCCTGCCCCATCCTGAGGTCCCCACCTGGCCCATGGGGGAACCCAGGATGGAGCCGAGTGGGGACCAGCACACGTGGCTTCTCTGCTGGCTCAGAGGATAAAGAATCTGCCTGCAATGCAGGAGACCCAGGTTTGATCCTTGTTTTAGGAGGTCTCCTAGAAAAGGGAATGGCCACCCACTCCAGTACTCTTGCCTGGAGAATCCCATGGACAGAGGAGCCTGGTGGGGTCCATGGGGTTGCAAAGAGCTGGACACGACTGAGCCACTAACACACACGTGGCAATGACAGAGTGGCGGACACGGGGTGTGGACAGCCCTGGCCCAGGGCCACCAGGAGGATACGATGGGTCTGGTCCCCATGGAGGGTGGCTGACCCAGGAGGGCAAGTGGAGAGTTGTGAGGGAATTCAGAACACTCAGGCCCGCAGGCCCCAGGAGAGAGCTGGGGCTGGGGGGCAGGTGGGCAGGTCGGTCTCTGAGGGGCTGCCCAGGAAGGCCTGGCGCTGGTGAAGCCAGTCCCAGGAAGGGTGGTTGGGAGAGCAGGATGAGCCCAGGGGAACACCTTCCATCCTGGGGCCTCAGAGAGGGGCCAACTTCACAGGACTCAGTTCATAGGACAGGGACTCCGGAGTAAGAACCAGGCAGGACTCGGAGGCTCAGGTCGGGGCCCAGGTTCCAAACGGGCCCAGCATCACGGCTGCTCAGTCTTGAGTCACTGAGCTCCTATTTCTGACTCCTGCAGTCCCAGTCCAAGCTCAGACCTCAGGCTCAGAACCTGCAGGGGGCCTGTGGGCAGCTGTGGGTGTGGGGGCTGACGGACTGGGGTGGGCAGGTAGGCAAATCGGGCCTCTCCCCTTCCCCATCCTTGCCCGGGGCTCTGAGCGCCCCGTCACCCTCTTGCTACAACACGTCAGCTTTCCTCCACCTCTGCGTTCGATCCACCTGGGCTCTTCACGGACTTCCCTCTTGAGAGTTGCTTCTTTTACTAATAAGTCCCTCGGAGGTGCTGTTGTTCACAGACTGTCCTACTCTTGTAAAAAATTTGAGCAATTCTTTTCTACTCTGATTTTGATGGAACAGTTTAAAAACAACAGTGGAGATTGTAGATGGCAGAGACTTGGAACTGTCTCCAGGACATCTTGTGACATGAAAATTCAAGTTGCAAGGAAATATATTTATCTAGTGTGATTTCAATGCTACTGTCTCTATGTTTGCCTATGTAAGGACATATTTCTTTTCTGCTCGACATGCGTATGTATCTGGTATCTGTATATGCTGTGAAATGATCAGCACAGTAAATCCAGTTAACACTTGTCACCTTACAGTTACACGTTTTTTTCTTGTGATGAAAACTTCTAAGATCTATGTGCCCAGCGACTTTCAAATATGTAATAAATGTGATCAGCTGCAATCACCCTAATTTGTGTCACCATTTTGGCAAGTTTTGGGGATAACCTCTGCGGTGACTTCTTCCATTAAGGCAGATTTGCTCTCACAAGAATGTACCTGAATGAGGAAAAAAATTCATGTATTTTCTTTCTGATGAAAGCGCCCTGTGGCGGGGGTGGGGAGGGAAGGGAGCAGGTGGGAGGAGCGGGTGCCTGTGAGGTGGGGTCTGAGGGGCAGGGGGCAGGTCTCCCCCCAGCGGGTCCCACAGAACCTGAAACACCACCGTTAAAATGTCGATATGACATCCTGAGGTGGATTACGTTTAACTTTGTGAGGACTTGTTTGGAGTTGGGAGAGCGTTTCTCCATGCGATCCTCCACCAATGATACTGTGTTTGTCAGTATTGTCAGTAGAGGATTCACTTTTTGAACAAATCCACACAAACGCATTCCATCCATGAGGGCCTGGCTGGCCATGCCCTGCGGGGCGTGGGTGGGCGTCTGCCTCAGTTTCCCCACCTGTGAGCCCTGGTGTCCTGGGAGGAGTCCACAGGTTTCTGCACATGAAGTTCTTGGAACAGCGACTGGCAGATAACTCGGTACGTTTATTGTTATCATTGCTATTTTCAGAAAAACCACAACCCGCTCAGCCCCTCTGCTCTGAGGCTGTGGAGGCTGGCTGTATCCGGAGCAGAGGGCCTTGAACCAGGGAAGTCGGCCTTGGGTCAGACTTGACCCGTGAGAACAGGGCATCCAGGGACAGGAGGGGGCCTGGCCGTGTGAGGGTGCAAGGTCTGAGCACGGGTATGAGTCTGGGGGCCAGTGGGGCACCTGGGAGGCGATTGTTCCTTGAGTTGGCCCAGGACCCCGTGCTGCCTTGAAGACCTTTGACTGAGGTGTCCCCGACCTTAGTGGACACGTGTGCATCCCTGCAGGCTGCACTTTGTGGCCGACGCCTCTGCCCAAGGCCACCGAGTGACTCCAGCCCAGAGGCCAGCTTCCGGGCTCCTGAGCCCCTGGCCCCCTGACTGTCCCTCTGAGGGCTGCTAAGTCAAGAGCATGAAGGACCCATGTGGGGCCTCGGGGGGCATAGCTTCCCGGGGGCGAGGCCTCTCAGGACCAGGATCCCCAGGGTGCAGGGCAGGGGCTGCACCCCCACAGGGCCTGGGAGGGGTCGGGGACATGTCTTGAGCACCTCTGTCCGGGGGTCCAGCTCGAGCACCAGCAGGGCCTCCGGGACCACCCCCTTCCTCTGCTCCCGACTCTCTGGTGGTCTTCCCCCGGCCCCAGCTCAGCCCCCAGAGCAGGCTGCATGGTTCAGCAGAGTCCTGTTGCGTTGGGTAGTTTACAAAGGTCATGCTTATATGTGTCCTAATGCTTCATATTCTTTCACACACACCCTGCAGTCTGCTCACACAGAAATTCACACTCATAAACCCCATTTCTACAGAAGTGGAAGTTGGAGTCGTTTCAGTGTGTCTTGAGTAATAGAGGGTGAGGCCTCTGAGGTGAGGATCTCCCTCGAAACTCCTCTGCAACGCTTGTGACTTCACCCAGCAGGTGCTTCCGGGGCATCTACTGGGTCAGCCACACTTCACAGAACCAGGTGCAATTCCTCAAGACATGGCTTCTCCAGAGCCACACGCCGGGTCTGGTACCTTTTCTTTGCACTGGCTCCTTGCACTGTTCGTTTCTGCTGGCGGCAGGTGTTCATAGAGGTGAGGGATCAAGAGTCACGACTTCAAACAGATGTATCTCACTTCCTGTTACACCCAGCTCGAACTCCCCTCCCGAAGTAAAGTGGACTTGAGCCCCATCCGTCATCGTGATAAAGGTCCAGGTGTCTGGTGTGGGGAGACGACAGGGTGAGAGTATACGGGGATTTTATGGGTAGAACTGGGTCCCCCTAAAAGATACGCTGACATCTCACCACGTGGGATGTTTGTTTTAGACCAGATGACACACCTCTGCTAGCGTCATCTCTGGTCCCTGCCCGCTGGAGGCCCAGAGCACCACCCCCAGTCATGGCACCAAAGATGTCCCCAGACTTCCCCCTCCCCAAGAGGAACCAAGGACTCACAAGTCAATCAGGAGGGTACTTGTGTGTGTTTACAATAAACTTTTGGCTGTGAACAGAAATTATGAAAAGTTGGCTTAAGTGGGACAAAGAAAACACGGTAGGTTGAATTGGGTCCCCAGGATGGTGGCTTGAAGTCCTAATCACTGTGAGTGTGAACGTATTCAGGAGCAAGGTTTCTGCAGGTTACTAAGAGGAAGTCAAGCAGAAGTAGGCGGGGCGCCTGGTGCAGACAGCTGTCCTGACAAGGAGGAGGAGACAGCTGGGAGGAGACGGCTCAGCGCAGGGAACACTCACCGGCTGACACAAGTGCACACCCCCAGTTACTCATCCCGGGAGATGAGGACCCAGATTCAGAGCCCCAGTGCCGAGCTGTGATGGGAGCTGACAGTGAGTCCTTCCCCACCGCACAGAGGACGGGGTAAGAGCAGTCATATAAACGAGGGACCCACAGACGTGAGAAGCAATCCACCTGCTGCAAAGCGCAGAACACCGGTGTCCAAGGCGTGCAAGGCTACGGTCCAGGTATCTCAGCAGCGGGCCATTCGTGTGGCGTTCACTCCCTCCCCAGAGCAGCTCTGGGCCGGCTGTCTTGTGAGGCTGCTGATCCACTGGAGCCTCCCCTCACCTGCCACCCCCACATTCTGAAACTGCCTTTAGGAGCAATTTAGGGAACTTTCCAGAAGGCTGGTCATTTTACCCACATGACTTTCCACAGCTTGCCTGCCTCCTCATTCCCGAGACCTGGCTCCACATGAGTTTCAATTCCTTACAAATAAAACGTACCTGCCCAACTGATGTCTTGCCTGAGGTTAACCAAAAGAACATGCCCCCAGGTATGCGTCATGAGCATTAAAAACATTCAAACCTTCACCACACTCACCTCTGAGGGGACCTGATGGCTCCGTGTAAGGGCACTAGCATGGCAGAATGTTGTTTATGATCAGAAAACAGTAGAGACCACACATTTCCCCCCCCAAATGTGGACTGGTAAGTAACTTTTGGTACATCCATGAGATGAAGTACTCAGTTCAGTTCAGACTCTCAGTCGTGTCCAACTCTTTGCAACCCCACGGACTGCAGCACGCCAGGCCTCCCTGTCCATCACCAACTCCTGGAGTTTACTCAAACTCATGTCCATCAAGTCAGTGATGCCATCCAACCATCTCATCCTCTATCATCCCCTTCTCCTCCTGCCTTCAATCTTTCCCAGCATCAGGGTCTTTTCTAATGAGTCAGTTCTTTGCATCAGGTGGCCAAAGTATTAGACCTTCAATTTCAGCATCAGTCCTTCCAATAAATACTCAGGACTGATTTCCTCTAGGATGGACTGTTTGGATCTCCTTGCAGTCCAAGGGACTCTCAAGAGTCTTCTCCAACACCACAGTTCAAAAGCATCAATTTGGTGCTCAGCTTTCTTTATGGTCCAACTCTCACATCCATACATGACTACTGGAAAAACCATAGCTTTGACTAGACAGACCTTTGTTGGCAAAGTAATGTCTCTGCTTTTTAATATGCTGTCCAGGTTGGTCATAACTTTTCTTCCAAGGAGCGAGTGTCTTTTAATTTCACGGGTGCAGTCACCATCTGCAGTGACTTTGGAGCCCCCAAAAATAAAGTCTGACACTGTTCCCATTGTTTGCCCATCTATTTGCCATGAAGTGGCATAATCTTCATTTTTTGAATGTTGCATTTTAAGCCAGCTTTTTCACTCTCCTCTTTCACTTTCATCAAGAGGCTCTTCAGTTCCTCTTCGCTTCTGCCAGAAGTGTGGTGTC
Organism: Cervus canadensis; assembly: GCF_019320065.1. NCBI lineage: Eukaryota > Metazoa > Chordata > Mammalia > Artiodactyla > Cervidae > Cervus > Cervus canadensis. The sequence continues at coordinate 2,110,396 of NC_057413.1, read as the reverse complement.
ATCTGCACATCTGAGGTTATTGGTATTTCTCCCAGCAATCTTGATTCCAGCTTGCGCTTTATCCAGCCCAGCATTTCACATGATGTACTCTGCATGTAAGTTAAATAAACAGGGTGACAATATACAGCCTTGACGTATTCCTTTCCCTATTTGGAACCAGTCTGCTGTTCCATATCCAGTTCTAACTGTTGCTTCTTGACCTGCATACAGGTTTCTCAGGAGGCAGGTAAGGTGGTCTGGTATTCCCATCTCTTTAAGAATTTTCCACAGTTTGCTGTTATCCACACAGTCAAAGGTTTTAGCGTGGTCAATGAAGCCGAAGTAGATGTTTTTTCTGAAATTCTCTTGCTTTTTCTATGATCCAACAGATGTTGGCAATTTGATCTCTGGTTCCTGTGCCTTTTCTAAATCCAGCTTGAACATCTGGAAGTTCTCGGTTCATGTACTGTTGAAGCTTCGCTTGGGGAATTTTGAGCATTACTTTGCTAGTGTGTGAGATGAGTGCAATTGTAGTACTCACGAGGCATTAAAATTTAAGTTGTAAGAAACGATTATGAAGCACTGACAGTGTAATCCCAAGTTTGTTATAACAAATCTCAAAAGGATGTGCTTCAATATGATGAGGGAGCCTAAAGTTCTCCTTTGGGCCTTTTTGTATTCTTTGCGTTTTCTGCAATGAATATATATCCTTTTGTAATGAAAGATAAATCAGGTTGACTGAGGTCTGTACAAAACGAAGCCCATTTTAAGAGTGCAGCTGTTTGGTACATGCAGATGGCCATACGATCACCCCCACAGTCAAGACGCCCCCCCATTCCCCCAACAAGCCCCCTCCTGCCCTCTTTGCAGTCAAGCCCAGTCCCAGCTCCTGGCAACCGCCTCTCTGCTTCCTGTTGCCATAGTTTTGCCTTTTCTAGAATGTCATGTAAATGGACTCACACAGGATGCAATCTTGCGGAGGTGGTTTTTTTCCTCTTAGCATGTTGTTGAGATGCATCCACTGGCCTCCATCCTTCACAAGAGGTAATGAAGCTGCTGTCGGCTGGGTTTTCCAGGCCTTGTGGTTGGCACCGCTCTTAACTGCTCACAGTGTGGACACTACTCTGGAAATTCCACTCGTTGTTCGAGCTTCTCCGTGACCTGACTTCCTGCCCGGGGAGCCCTTCACAATAGTTCTCCCCCAAACAGTGATGATTCCCCTGTCTTGAACCCGTGTGTACCGTGTCCTTCTCTATAACACAGTCACTGTGTTCTGGTTTAATCCACCCTGATACTTCCAGCCCATCAGACGTGAGGCTTCTTAAAGCCACGAACCATCTTATTTGGCGCAATACCTCCGGATCTACACACATCATGATCTGCCGGTCTGACGCGTGGGAACGACAAGCTCTCTCTGGTCACCCCGGCTGCTCATTGCCCCACACGACTGTGCTCACTCTGCTCGTGTCCTCACGGGGCGCCGTGAGCTGCAGTGTCCTCAGGCCGCACGGCGGCATGTTCATCACAGGTCAGAAGGCCGAGTGTCCGAGCCTGGGGATAGTCTGTGCCCAGCACGTTGCAGGACAGGCCGGCTCACTTCTCAGCAGAGGAGGCCAAGAGCGCTTGCAAATTCTCATCTCCATCACAGCTTCTCCAAGCTGTGTTTTGGACCCTTAAGAAAACCCACAACTCAACCCACGTCCTGTGTAGCTATGCCAGATGGAAGTGGGTCCCAGGTCCCCCGAGGCCCCTGCACACAATCTCGTTCCTCCGCTGCGGGACTTCTCAGAGCCGTCAGAAAGCCAGGAGCTTGGTGGGTCCTCAACAGAAGGATGCCGCACCCAGCCTTTTCAAATGCGTTTACCCACAGACCCTTCCCCATTTCAGAAACTTCCACGTGGAATGATTCGAGGCTCTCAGGAAGCTGTAGAAATAGTCCAGAGAGGTTCTAGGTTCCCCTGGTTTTATTTCCTGTTGCAGTGATCTGTCAAACTCCGAGACTTCCAGAAACTGCCTTCCAGGATTATGCGCTGTTTTCAACCTAAAGTCTCCTGCTCAACCAAGACAAAGGGAGTCAACCAACTCCTGCAAGAAACCTGAGACGCTTTCATGTTTAGCAACGAACACGTTTGTTTGTGAACAGCATACTAAACTGCTCTTTTTCAAGCTGAGCTGTATTCCAAGCGCCAGACCCATAATATTATATGTATGTTTCAATTTTTAGCAGCAGTTACAGGCAAATTAAAACCCAACCAAAATACTGTATTTCAGAGTCACGTAGGAGTCAGATGGCTTATTCCTCCCAGGGAGTTCGTGGCTGACACTGGTTATCAGGGGAGGAGAGCAAGCCCTAATTACAGAGAGGCCAGGGTGGGAGCGTCGTAATGAGAGACAGCGTCCAGCCGAACGCTGCCCTGCAGATTGCTGCTTGCCTGGGAGCAGTGCCTCCTCAAGGGCAGACAAGGGGGGCACTCCTGACCGAGGCTGTGGGACATCCTCCTCGTGGGTGTCTCAGAGGTTCTGCCCCACCTTCGGGTATCTCTCGTTCTCTCGCCCTGCCCAGGGGCCCACGCCTCCCGTCACAGCAGACCTGGGCCTCCTCCCGGGCCAGCCCCACCCGCTGGGCCTCTGCTCGTGCTGGGATATTCCTGGCATGCCCACCCTCACCCCCGCCTCTGTCTGGAGACACCCTGGCCGGTCTTCAGGTCTCAGCTGGACATGCTCGCTTCTCTGATGCCCCAGTGAGAGCCCATCCCTCCCGTGCCCCCACTTCCTTGACCCCATTTTTATTGGTTGGGATTTTCCTGCCAGGTCCAGAAACCCAATTCAGACTGAGTAAGGCAAAAGGGGGCAATTTACTGGTCTTGAATCCAAACCTAGAAGCATCCTCTGTCCTAAACTCCACCTAGGGGAGGGCCCCTGGCGGCCGGGTTATGACTCCGGTCCGCAGCCTCACACCCAGGAGGGAAGGGCTTGGTCCTCCCAGCAGCAGTTCAGCAAGTCCTGGAGGGACCTGGGCCCCTCACTGTGACGGGAGCAGGAGGCACCTGGATGGGTCAGAGCTGGCCCGGGCGTCATCTTCCTTTTCAGCCAGAAGGTGCAGGGCGGTGCGGGCGGGAGGGTCGCTTTATTCGTAGAAGAATGAGGACGTGGTGGAGGACAGGAAGCTAGCCGCCAGTAGCAGGACGGTTCTGTCTCTACTAAGGACGGGTCACACCTGAGACAGACTCACGGACAGAGAACAGGCTTGTGGTGGCCAAGGGGAAGGGGAGGGGGGGGAGGATTGGGAGTTTGGGATGAGCAGAGGCAAACTGTTATATATGGGCCGGATAAACAGCAAGGTCCTCCTGTAGAGCACAGGGAACTAGGCTAGTATCCTGGGGTAAACTATAATGGCAAAGAATATAGCAAAGAATATACGTAAATGTGCAAAAGTGAGTCGCTTTGCTACAGAGCAAAAATCAGCACAACGTTGTAAATCAACTATACGTCAATAAAACTAAAGAGGAGAGAAGGGCTCACATCTCACACACCTGGACGCACACGGAACCTCTGTGTTTCACTCTGCACTGAGAGGTCAGTGAGGGAAGACACCTGGGCTTTCCGACCTTCCTGGTCCCGAGAGCAGCCACAGGCCACTCCTGACGCCCAGGGGCCCTGACAAGGCTTGCAGAATTGAACAGTCATTAATGAGTTTATTTTGCAGGGACGGACTTAATGGGACAGGATTCATGAGGTTTACGAGACTTGGGATCTTTGCATATTTTCACTGAACCATGCCGTGAAGGAGGAGGCTGAGGGAATGGTTCCTCAAGGTGACCTTCCCCCCAGCAAACCTACCTCCCTGCCTAGAACTTGTCATTAATTCTCTAAGATTTAAAGAATAAATAAAGCAAAGATTTACTGTCAAGTCACCAAGCAGCTACTTTGTGAAATTTTTATCTATTAAATTATCTAATAGGCCTTTACTTTGGATTAGTTCGGTCATGATAAAGATTAAAAAAAAAAAGCACTTTCACAGATTTTAACTTGCCGAATTCAACATTGCTATATTTTATATAAATGACTGACCTCCCCCTTTTCAGTCTTATGGCAGCATTAGAAAAAGTAGTTAATATTCTAGTATACCAGTATCTTGAAAAAGAGGGGTTTCATTTTAGACATATTGTCCCAGGCTTTCTGGACCAAAGGGTCACTCACATTCTTATAGGGGTGTTTGGGAAAAACAGCTTGCTATTAAGTTCCCAGGAAATGCGGGACCTGGTGTGTACGTGAAGGTGTTGGGGGTGGGAATGATGTCCCTCCCAGCTCCTGAGAGAGAACCCGGGTGCTCTCCGCTGTCTGTCCCCCTTCTCTGCCCCCACCCTGCCCTGCAAAATCCACCTCCTCAACCCCACCGGGCTTCACGCCCTTGTCCTTATTCCCATTATCAGTGCCTTGGTCTAGGTCTGCATCCTCTCTTTTGAGGCCAGGACGTGGCAAACTTCTTCTGGAAAGAGCCACCTAATAGGTAAAGGAGATCAAGCCAGTCAATCCTAAAGGAAATCAACCCTGAATATTCATTGGAAGGACTGATGCTGAAGTTGAAGCTCCAATACTTTGACCACCTGATACGAAGGGTCAGCTCACTGGAAAAGACCTGATGCTGGGAAAGATTGAAGGCGGGAGGAGAAGGGGACGACAGAGGATGAGATGGTTGGATGGCATCACTGACTCTTTGGATATGAGTTTGAGCAAGCTCCGGGAGGTGAAGGACAGGGAAGCCTGGCGTGCTGCAGGCCGTGGGGTCGCAGAGAGTCAGGCGTGACAGTGGCTGCACAGCGATGCTAGTTTCCGCCCCGGCCCCCAGCCCAGCTCAGCAGAAAGGGCCACAGACAGCGCGTCTGTGAGCGGAGGCGCGGGCGTGTGTGCGCAGTCGAGCCCGACCCTTTGCGACCCCGTGGACCCCGCCTGGCTCCTCTGTCCGTGGGGTTGCAGAGTCGGGCGAGACTGAAGCAGCTGGGCAGAGAGAAGCCCTCATCTCAGGGATGATCTTTCACACTCTCCAGGTTTTCTCCTTGGTCTTTCAGGTTCCTCCCTGATAGAGCATTCCTGACTCTTCTCTCCCTCAATCTCCACTGAAGGAGTCAGTTCCGTGTCTGACTCTTTGCAACCCCACGGACCCCGCCAGGCTCCTCTGTCCATGGGATTCTCCAGGCAAGAATACTGGAGTGGGTTGCCGTTTCCTTCTCTAGGGGATCTTCCCCACCCAGGTTTCGAAACCGCGTCTCCTCCTGCATTGGCGGGCGGGTTCTTTATCCCCACGCCACCTGGGAAGGTGGACGGAGGTGGCCCTGGTGCAGTAAACCCCAGGCTTTGGTTGCAGGGCCCTCAGGCTGCAGTTTGCCAAGCCCTGGAACGCATTCTCCAGCCACCTCAACCCCGTGTCAGCCGCCTGTGTGTTTGCCTTCTCTGCATCCCCAGGTCCTTACAGGGTGTCTGGCACCCAGACACGCAGTGAAAGTCTGTAGGAAGACCGCTGAGCATACACGCCAAGGGTGTCAGTCTGTTATCTAGCAGTCCAATATCATTTCAATTTCAGTAACTTAAAAGATTCAGAGCTCTTTTTAGATTTGATAAAAATTAGAAACCCATTCCCTTGCTGACAACACAATTACACAGTAATGTTCTGTGAACAGCTGTTTCAGAAGCATGGAGTCCAGCGTCTCTAACGGTAAGGCTTTAAAAACACATTCCTCTTGGTGGTAAGTTTGACCCAAGCTTGGACAAGAGGCGCTTTGTTTTTTGCTTAAATAAGAGCATCTCAGACACAGGTGATTGACGAAAGCTGCCAGCTGGCAGGAAGACTATTGGATCACTAAACTCAGTGTCGGGTCAGACGTGCTTAACTTATCTTTAGGGTTAATCATTCTTGGAAGAAATTCCTCACCTTGTTTTAAGTCACAGCAAAAAGGTTTTGCTCTGTTTGCTCTTGGGAAGAGGGGTTTTACACAGGTCACACAGCCCTAGGCTGCCTGAACACAACTCCGTGTTGGGTTGGGGTCCACCCCTGGGGGCTGCATGAAGCTCGGGTGTCCTCCGCTGGGCAACACCCAACTCGTGTGTCAGAGAGAGGTGTGGGTAAATCGTTCCCCAGCCCCATGAGCACACCCCTCGGAGGCTTTGCTGAGAACTGGTGGGAGGATCACAGAGCCAGAGTGCCTCCCACACAAGGCCGCTTCGGGGTTGGACAGCTTGTGCTCTGCCAGGAGCCACGGAGGCCCTGCAGCCCCTTCCACGGCCCAGCTGCACCCGTCCACCCCTTGCGCCTTCACGCTGGCTGCCTGAAACCAGTGTGCGGGGCGGGGGGCAGGGGGCGGGGGGTCCGGGGCCGGGAGAACACACACGATAGAAACAGGCAAATGCAATGAATCAGACCCAGAGCAGCGCTAAGCCCCTGGTCAAGTCTCGTCTTCTCATCTTCCCACACAGAAATGTGTTAAAAGACAGAGCAACGAAGCAGCCCAACGCCTGATTTCTAAAACCACGGGTTTTAGAAAGATCAATATTATTTGGTTCCTGCCTTCAAGGGGTCTGTCTGAGAGATAAAACATGAACATATGAAAAGATAACTAATAATGTCAACCTCTCAAAGTGACTGCTGTAAGCTTCTTAACCACCCTGTATCTTGGTTTTCTCATCTGTAAAATATCTTGCAGGAGAGATAGGAAGTTAGATTAAATCATGTCGATAAAGCATCTAGCATACAACAACGCTGCTAGAATCTGTTTAATAAAATGTGGACACTATTATTATTATTATTATCATTATTATTAAGGAAGAGAGAAGTTGGAGATGAGGAGAGTGGCCGAAGATTATGATTCAAAACAAGTGAGCCCGGGGCTCTGAGGCTCATTTAGAGCCTCATTTATCACAGAACTCAAAACAGGATCCAGAGAGAGACAGCTGTTACCCAAACCTACCCCGATGGCCGCACACCAAGGTCTCAGGAACCTTGACAACAATGCCCAGAGCTCACAATGAAGCTGGCCTCCACGGAAGCACGATGGAGTCACCCGGCCTCGGGGACGCATCCTGAACTGGTCGTGTCTTTGCTGTGCTTTGAAAAGGAAGTTCTTGCTATGGCAACTGGGTCACCCTGGACCCTCCAAGCAACCCCACAGGAGAGAAGAGCCGACCTCGTGTTTCCTTTCAGGAAGTAGAAAATCACATTTCACAGAGAGTTTTGGAGGACTCTCTTTAATGATCTAATTGAATTTTATGCCTCCCTCATCATGGAAATCCAAACACAGAAATGGAAAACCCTTTGATTGTGTACACACTAGGACTTAGAGATGCATCTGTTTTCTATGCTCTAAAGAGGTGGAGAGGGGCAGTTTCTAACAGAGGGCTTCTCGCAGACTGCGTCACCCGTAGCGACCACGGCCTGCGGATTACTGTGTTGTCAGTATTCTTAGTTGCAAGCAACAGAAATCAAGTTTGCTGTTTTTAGCAAAGTGGAAATTGGTTAAAAAGGTATTGAGGAGCTCAAAAACTCATGGAAGGATGGAGAGCCAGGCTCAGAAGCTAATAAGCAGCTTGGAACGGCCTCCCTCACCCCCATCAAAAAATGCCCCTGGGGCGGGGAGACAGGAATTAGGAGGTTGGGATTAAAATATACACACTACTGTATATAGAGTAGGTAGCTAATTTAAACCTGCTGATTAACACAGAGAACTGTACTCAATACCTTGTATCAACTTGTAACGGAAAAAAATTTGACGAAGAATATATATATACATGTGGGCTTCCCTGGTGACTCAGACGATAAAAAAATCGCCTGTAGTGTGGGAGACCTGGGTTCGATCCCTGGATTGGGAAGATCCCCTGGAGGAGGGCATGGCAACCCACTGCAGTATTCTTGCCTGGAGAGTCCCCTGGACAGAGGAACCTGTCGGGCTACAGTCCATGGGGTCGCACAGAGTCAGACATGGCTTTATGACTAAGCATAGCACACACGCACACACACACACATGCATACATATATATTTATAGGCATAACTGAATCACTTTGCTATACACTTGAAACTAACACAACATTGTCAATTAAGTATGCTTCAGAAAAAACGCCACTGCGGCTGCGCCAGAAGCCGTCCTGACTTTGACGTCACCGGGCGCTACTGCGGTCAGAGCCTCGGCCACTCCCACTCCGGACACTGGACGTAGCCCCGGCTCCTCCATCGTGTGGACTCTGCACCGTCTCTATTTCTTCACACCACCAGCTTCTGACTCAGGGCTTGGCCTGGGTGCCTGACTGGTGGCGTCAGTCCATTCCGAACCGCCCAGGAAGCTGGAAAAGTGAGCAGCTGGCACAGTCAACCTCTGTGCTGCAGGCTATGCCGTGACGTTTAACGCAGGAGATGCCACAAACACAAGGGAGGGGTTCAGACCAGGACGAAGGACTTCAGCCACAGTAGTCCTAGCCTATCCAATTATAAGTGCTTTAAACAAGGACTCTTCTCGTATCATGAGGGTTCAGAAATAAGTGGTGTCAAATACGGTAAATTCAGACCCCAAGCAGGTGACTAGAGACACACATGTGTGATCATATCCCCACCGCTCCGTCCACAGAGCTCTGGTCTTCGTTTCTGGACGTGGGGCTTTACGGTTACGAGATGATGGCCACAACCCTAGATGTTAGATCTTCACGCTAGCAAGTTCCAAGCATAGAGTGGAGTTTCTTTCTGCAAATATCTTGCTGTCAGCAAGGAAAACTTGCCCTGGAAGTTACATAGGAGGCATCTCCCTGTGTCCCCCTGGCCAGGATGAGGACTCATATCTGTGTCTTGCTGCAGAGGCGGCTGGGAAACCAAGTGCCCTGTGTTTCAGCCTCCACAGCCGGATGTGAGCTCTGCCAAGAAAGAGGAAGGGGGAGGAAGTTTTAGGCAGACCACCGACAGGGCTGCATTGCCACCCTCCTTAGAGATACTGGGGGGTCCCGGGCTGATACTGTAAAGCGGGACTTACCCTGGGCTTCACCCTGCATGATAACGCCCGCCTTTCAGCGCGGCACGCCTGATGGGCTTTGTTGGGAAGGATTGTGCAGGTCCACCCGGGCTCAGCAGGCGAGGGTGATGTCACAGGCCGTGGGAAGGACGGATGAAGCGTCACGGCCTGTGCCCCCACGCGCCACACCCATTCTGGGAAGGCGCTGGCCTGTCTCCTGGACTCTACTTCCTTGCGAAGCTTCCGTCCAGCCCGTGGAGAGCTCGGGGCACAGCTGTGGGCCCGGCGCCCCTCTGCCCTCCGTCATCCGCCTGCGCTGTTCTCCTCCCGGTCGCCAGGTGGTCCCTTTGCTTGTCACGCTTTTCCAGATGAAGCGATTGGGATGGATCCTAAAGGCTGGTGGGGACCCACCGGCTGGGGAAGGAGACCAACTGTGTGATGGGCAGGAGCCAAAGTTTCTTCTTCACCTGTTGGTTTCACCCATCAGGGCCACTCTGGGGTAATTTTGATCATCTCCTACAGTATTTTTGCTCCTGAGATCCAGTGATATTTGGTTCAAGTCTCTGGATTCCAGAGTAAGCAGTGGCTGACTCCTTTGGCCTTTCTTAGAGCATAACTCTAAATATAAGAGTCAAAGATTCCACACTGTATTTGGTTGCACTGAGCAGCTTCAGCCGCCTGCAACCAATTCTGGTAAATTCTCCTTTCCTTTTTGTTACGTTAAAAGCATTTTTAAAAATTTTCCTTGTTATGGCTTTTTAGATACACCCATCATTAAAAACTGGACATTTAATTTCCAAGTACCTGGGATTTTTAAAGCATTTTTGATATTAATTTCTCATTTTGATATTAATTTCTCACTTAAATGTTTTCTTCAATCATCTTCTGTGTTTTCTCAGTCTTCCAACTTTATTAAGTCTTTCAATGGCTAAATCAAAGATTTCTCTTGGTAAATGTCACATTGCACTTGAAAATACGTGGGTTACTTTCAATTATCTTTTGATACTGATTTCTAACATAATTCCACAGTGATAAGAGGACAGACTCTGTATAATTTCAACACCTGTAGACCATGAAACTTTTGTAGCTTGTTTGACGTCCCCGGTTATGTTCCTGGGTCTCCTGGTTTATAGTCTACGGGACCTTGAATAGAATTTATACCCTACTCTTCTGTGAACATTGTACAAATCTTAATTATGAAGGAAAAAAATGAAAGTAAAGAAATAGTGTACTTATTAATATTAAAAAGAATAAACATAAGAGAACTATTAACAGTGAGCACTCGCCAGGGCCACACCCGTCACCACCGCTAATGATAGGTAATACGCGGAGGAAACGTGATGGTTTAGAAGCCACCTCCCCACACGAGTTATTGCCCTGAGTTCCCAGAGCGGCAGCAGTCTCCCGGGTGAGTCAATGTGAGTAATAGCAGTAGTGAACTTCTGAGTTCTCACAACCTTCTAATCACCCAGCAAAGCACTGACCTGCGTCCCTCCATCCCTTCCTCTAATCCCTGCGACCACACCGTGAGGGAGGCGCTGTTTCTTCTATCTGTCCAAAGAGGAAATCGAAGCCCAAAGAATGTAAGCAATGGCCCCCAAGGTCACAGGGCTCTTAAATGTAGACTCCGGGTTCAAACACGCGTCCACCCCATTCTAAAATCTAAAGATGGACTCTTATTCTAGCGTCCCTGATTGTTATTTTCATTCAGCATCATTGTTACTCCCGTTTTGGGGTTGAGGAAGCTGATGTCTAATCACGATTGGTTCATCCAAGTCCACCAAGCTGGTAAAGGGGGAACCACACAAGGCTTCTTGTTCCATTACACCAAAGACTGAAGATGAGCAGCGACCACTGAAAAGAGAAGTTAGAGAGTGGGGTCCATTATTTAACTGCCTGATTTATCAGATGGCACCACCTTATCCAACTCCCAGAGTTCCATGTAGCTCGGCTGGAAGACCATCGTCTAGAAGGCAATAGAGCTGGATCAGAATCTTGGACAATTACTGAACCTCTCTGAGCCTCAGGCTCTCTGTTTGTGAAATACAACCTACTTCATGGAATTGTTGCAGGGATTACGAGAGCCATTTCGTGAACAGTGCCTGACCCTTAAATATGCCCGCCATCCTGTGATGTCTCCACAGGCCATCTTTTCCCCAGTTTCCAGGAGGTTGGACTTCCTCCACCCTGATCCGGGAATGCTTCAGGAGGACTGTGTGCCCGGCTTATGGGTTTCCCACAGGGATTGGCCAGAAGCCTTGACACTTTTGATGTGTTGCACCAAATGTATCCGTAGAGCTTTGGGCCTTGTAAACAAAGATGTCTTACATCAGATGCCCAAGGCTTCATATCAGAGAGTAAATATTGATAGCAAGGCTGAGCTAGCAATTTCGCTTATGTCTGGAAAACAGAAATGGCTTCTTAAGTATCAGAGGGTCTCAAACCCAGGACTTTGCCCGATGGATAAAGACCAAAAGGCTAACTGCCCACCAATTCTCATTACTTTCTTGAAAGTGGATCCTGAAACTTTCAAATGACAGCAAGACTTTAGTCATGCCTTCTTCCAAGTTGCTGGTGACCTAGGGATGTATCCCACACGGGAGTCTACAAGTAGGTGCATGGGCCCCTCCATCAGGAGACTTGGGTGCCAATGTCATTCTTCTAGACACCAGGTTCCCTGAGGGTGGGGCCTTGTAGCCTGGTACACAGGCCGTGTCCGGTAAATGTCCATGGATGGACGGATGCTTCCAACTTCCTCAAAGTGGAGCTACCGTAGCGAGGAGACTTCCTTCCAGTACTAAATGCCAAAGCTACAAAAATAGGTGCCACTTCCTTCTGGGTTTTTTGGCAGAAACTTTCCCTCTCAAGTCATCTAAGCTGACCTGTAAAACAAAAAACTAGAGACAGGAAGTGAGCTTCTTGGATGACATCAGCTCTGGCCACAGTTCGGGCAGGGACTCTCCTGGGCTCCAGGGCTGGCCACAGGCATGGTGACAACAGCCACCTTGGCCGTCTGAAGCCTCCAGGTTTATGCCCCGTCACCCATCAGGGGGCTAAGAAGGAAGTGGCTCCAGAAGTCAAGACACCCATTTTAGGTTTTTCTCCTCTGACTGCCCAAGATGAACAAACACGAAACAATATTTCCCTCACTTCTGCCGCAGCACTGGGCAGTTAGTTACAGCTTCATTTCAAAATCCTGCAGGCTTCAGACAAGTCTGCTCTGGGAGAACTCAGCCACGGTGTGAGGACAGACAGGAGCAGCCCTTGACAGGGTTCCTGCTGTGTGTCCAGCACCATGACCTTTCCTCACCCGAGAGACAGCCTGCAAGCTGGGCTTCATCTTCATGTCAGCAAAAGGGCATTAAGGCTCCGGTTTAAAACATCAGGCTTAAAAAAGAAATATTCAGGTGAATTAAGAAGAGCAGAGGGAATGTGCGATGGGTTAGCTCGCCTGCCTCTCGCATAAACCACAAAGAAGAAAACACCAGCACATCCATCTACACTTTGAATTATCATCTGCAGTCTTTTGATCATGTCTTTGGGGTTGTTTTTGTTTTTAGAGCAGCAATAGATTTATTTGTACTCACACATCCTCGTTGTTTCTTCTTGTGATCACCCTGCGGTGTTGGCTGTGACCTTTACCATTCAGCAACTCCCGGATGGATGACGTGGAGAATATTTGTCAACCAGGTATTTCAAAATGGGACCCTATAAAGTCCTACTTGAGCAAGTTTAAATTAAACAGAACTAAAATTAAAGAGATTTAGTTAATGCTTTTTTCCTTTGGGGTTCTTTAATCTGCCTGCACATGTCATGAATTTTCCAGGGTACGTATGGCCATATGTAACATTCTCCAGTCATACTGGAGACCATCATCCCCGCCCCCCCCGCCCCAACCGTGCTTCCTACCATTTCTGAAAAAGAGTATAGCACAGAATTTGGGAAAACTATGACTGAGTGGATTTGTTGTTTCCAAGACTGGTCTTTAGAACCCATTTCAATCCGGGAACTTGTCTACAATCCCAGAAGCTGCCATCAGATGAACCTAGGTCTTGGTGAGCTAGATCTTGGTACCTCAGTGTTTTCCACTGGGACTAAATAAGCCTCTGAGAACCACTGTCTGGCACTACTGCCCAAGCTGTGGCCACTCCACAAATGTGCAACAATAATAACTTTCCACAGAAAGCAGTTCAAGGTTTCAATGTTCTTTCATCCAGGTACCCTGTCACAGTTACCCACCTACCTGTTTGATTTTCTACTGAGAGCAAGGACCATGTCTGCTCACCTGTGTGCCTCCATCGTCAGCCCACTTGGGTCTGTTGAAATAATCCTCGTTTAGACACACACCCGGCTCTCCAGGTGGACATGAAAAGGTGGGTTCATGAGTGACAAAAGTCAGGAAGCAGCCCAGGTGAGACTAGGACTCAGGGTGAACCCAGAGCTGGATAATAAGACTATTCTGCTGAAGGCGCACTCTCAATGGTTACTGGATCGTATCCTAGAGAGAAAAAGGCTGAGACTCAGGGAGGGAGCAAATTGATCTGTAACTCGTGAACACAGACACAAAACACCCCGCAGAGAAGCATGTGCCCTCCTGCCAAACCCCTGTCTCTGCACAGACCTGAGGATTGTTGCCATCAGGCTAAAGATGTTAACAGCAAAAAGAGGGAAACTAACTCTCCCCGAGTAAGTGAGAACAGAAAGACTCAGAATCGTCCTGCCACTGCCAGGGGAGGAAACAGACATACTGAAACCCCTGCCCTTGGGCAGGGAAGAGGCAGGACTTCCCTCTCACATCACGTTTTCCAGACCTGAAACAGGGGGCTGCCTGACCGGCCAAAATTCTCCCCAATGACAGTCACTCCTTGGCCCATCCACTCAGTCCAGGGTGGAGGTGGGGTTAATGTGGGGCATAGGGAATAGTTTACAGATTTAATTTAGAGAGACTATTTATTCCATGTGCCTTGGCAGGCTGAAGGGACAGGCAGGGGACCACGGCCTCCACTGTGGAGGGAACTTGAGGCATGGGGGTGCCTTGGCCCGAGGTTCTTTACAAAGCCCCCAGGCTGGGCTGCGCAGGGGAGGGAAAGACCCTGACATTCCCGACCCTGCTCCTCCTCCCGGCGATGCAGGTCCGGGGTCACCTTGCAGTGCTGAGGTGTCAAACGCATGATGTAAGCATACGTGTGTGTATGCTCAGCCGCTAAGTCATGTCCGGCTCTTTGCGACCCCATGGACTGTAGCCCACCAGGCTCCTCTGTCCATGGGATTTCCCAGGCAAGAATACTGGAGTGGGTTGCCATTTCCTCCTCCAGGGGATCTTGCCGACCCAGGGATCAAATCTACGTCTCCTGCATTGGCAGGCGGATTCTTTACCACTGAGCCACCCAGAGAGACTTAGGATTCTTTTTTTTTTTTTTTAATTTCCAGCTGCCCTTCTTGGGGAAGGTGTCCCAGAGGAAGATATTCGTTTAATTTATTTTTGGCAGTGCTGGGTCTTCCTTGCTGCTTGAGGGCTTTCTCTGGTTGCAAGCTAGTCGGTGAGCGGGGCTACTCTTCATCTCGGTGTGCGGGCTTCTCATTGTGATGGCTTCTCCTGCTGCAGAGGACGGGCTCTAGGCACGCAGGCTTCAGCAGCTGCAGCAAGTCAGCTGGGCAGCTGTGGCTCCCAGGCTCTAGAGCGTGAGTTCAATAGCCGTGGCGCACGGCTTCGTTGCTCCGAGGCGTGTGGGATTCTCCCGGATCACGGATCGAACCCGTGTCTCCTGCATTGGCAGGCGGATTCTTTATCACTGAGCCACCAGGGAGGCCCTAGGATTCTATTTTAAAATGTCGGTCTGATGTCCACTAGTGTGGGTCTGCTTTCATCTGGAAACTGGACCCTAGGTCTCTGCTCACATTCTGTCTGTAAAATCAAACTTTTTTTTTGGTTCTAAATTCTGTGGAACTCAGTCCAAGTAAATAAAGCAGGAAATCTATACGATACTGAAAAAGCTAAAAGAGGCAAATAGCACGTTTTTGGAATTAGATTTTGAGACTGGAGTTAGGTTTTTGACTGTGGTGGGTAGTGACACCGAGTGTGGCCCTTGTGGCCCCTGGGCATGGAGGCAGCTGGTGGGTGACTAGCCGTGCGCCCCGTCGGTGCCCTGGCCTCCCGGGGCCCTCCCCCAGCAACCCAGGTCTCTCCATGGGCTCCAGCTAAGGGGTAACCCAGCCCAGCTAAGAGCCTCTGAAGCCTCTGCAACTAACGCCCAGGCTGGCCCCTGGATGCCCCTGCCTGGCTTGCTGCCGTGTATTTAACGTCTAAAGTTCCACTTGTGCTGACGGTTTCAGGTAAGAACAAACAGAAGAACAGAAACTAATGGCAGCTGGGGGACCCACAGGGGCCGAACAGGCCGGCTGAGCCTCCCAGGGCCCCCGCACCAGCACCCAGCAGGGCCCCGGGCCCCGGCAGGTGAGTCTCAGACGCCCACCTGCTGTGGCAGAGGTGAGCCCACCCCAGCAGTAGGCGGACGGGGCGGCGGCCCCCGGGCACGGAAGTGCCCCTGGCTCAGCGTCGGCGGGGGACTGGCACACGGCTGTGGGAAGCGTTCACCCCCCGGGGTGGGCAGCTCCGACAAGCGCCATCTGGAAGCAGCACAAGTGCTGGCAGGAGCTCCCCCGGGCCAGGGGCAGGCTTGTCCCGCCCGAGCGG
Source organism: Cervus canadensis (assembly GCF_019320065.1). NCBI lineage: Eukaryota > Metazoa > Chordata > Mammalia > Artiodactyla > Cervidae > Cervus > Cervus canadensis. The sequence continues at coordinate 2,094,738 of NC_057413.1, read as the reverse complement.
ACCCTGCAGAGGCGGCTCCGTTGCTGTGGGTGCTTTTCAGGTCATTTCCAAGAGGTTAGCACAAGAACGACGCACACTCAGCCCCGTTCACCGTCGAATGCAGTCACCCACGGGAACCTCAGGCTGGTTAGACACTCAGGGTGGAGGCAGAGACCAGTGAGCCTGGTTGACAGGGTTAATCCGGACACGAATCAGGGCAGTTTGTCAGATACCGTGATACTGCCTTCCACGCCAAGTTCTAAAGGGCAGAGGCGACCGGGGGCTGGGAACCGCTGCTCGGGGGAGGGGAGCATCGTACCCAGATCTGCCCCACACCCTCAGGGGACGCGGTCCTGGGCCCTGTGCTGGGACCCAAAGCTCAGCCCGTCCAGTAGGACGGGACTGCCGGTGTCAGAGCTGAGGGCTGTGTGCGAGGTAGAGTCTCTCTCTCTCTCTCTCACACACACACACACATACACACCCTGTACATATACACACACACACACACCCTGTACATACACACACACACACCCTGTACACACACACACACACACCCTGTACATATACACACACACCCTGTACATATACACACACACACCCTGTACATACACACACACACACACACACACCTTTACATATGCACACACACACACCCTGTACATATATACACACACACACCCTGTACATATACACACACACCCTGTACATATACACACACACCCTGTACATATACACACACACACACCCTGTACATATACACACACACACACCCTGTACATATACACACACACCCTGTACATATACACACACACACACCCTGTACATATACACACACACACACACCTGTACATATACACACACACACACACCCTGTACATATACATACACACACCCTGTACATATACACACACACAACACCCTGTACATATACACACACACCCTGTACATACACACACACAAACACCCTGTACATATACACACACACACACACCTGTACATATACACACACACCCTGTACATACACACATACACACGCATCCTGTACGTATACACACACACCCTGTACATATACACACACACACCCTGTACATATACACACACACCCTGTACATATACACACACACCCTGTACACACACACTACCCACACCCTGTACATACACACACACACACCCTGTACATATACACACACACACCCCCTGTACATATACACACACACCCTGTACATACACACACACACCCCCTGTACATATACACACACACCCTGTACATACACACACACACCCCCGTACATATACACACACACCCTGTACATACACACACACACACCCTGTACATACACACACACACCCTGTACATATACACACACACACCCTGTACATACACACACACACCCTGTACATATACACACACACACCCTGTACATATACACACACACACCCTGTACATATACACACACACACACCCGGTACATATACACACACACCCTGTACATGCACACACACACACCCTGTACATATACACACACACACCCCCTGTACATACACACACACACCCCTACACATACTCACACACACCTATATACACACTCACACACACACTCAGTGTGAGGCCCGGAGAGCTTCATGCCTGCTTGTCATATAGAAATAATAAATCACTGTGAATGTGGTTTCAGACATCACCACAGACTTCAGTTATGAGTAAGGGGAGGAAAGCTGACTGGACTGGGTTAATTCAGACTCGGGCTGCTTTTCTGGGAAAGAAAGGCTCCACTTTCAAGAGAAGCGGGTGACCTGGGCAGGGAGCTTCCTGGGGCTTTGGTGGCCAGGTCCCCTGCACCACCACCCCTGTACCGGGCCCCCCAGCTGGTGCCTGACTCCCTCCCCCGTGCCTGACCCCCGACCCCCATGCCTGACTCCCTCCCTCGTGCCTGACCCCCCTCCCCCGGGCCTGGTCCCCTCCCCTGTGCCTGACCCCCCTCCCCCGTGCCCGACCCCCTCCCCCGTGCCTGACCCCCCTCCCCCATGCCTGACTCCCTCCCCCGGGGCCGGCCCCCTCCCCGCCATCTGTCTGGCAGCATCCAGCGTGCATGTCGTCACACATCTTGCTGGCTCCATCTCATTCTGTTTTCTTAGAAGGAACTTCAAGCTTCTGCATGAAAATTACATGTTGGTGGCGGGAAAAGAACCAAACCCCCAAAGCCACTTTCTTGAGCTGCTTTCTGTGGAGGCGGGGGTCCCTATGGGAGGCTGAGGGCCGAGAAAGCTTTCTTCCTGCCCTGCTGGGATCGGCACTTACTGATCTGTTTATTTGGAGGAAAATAAACAGATGTGTTTATTTTTGAATAACTCAGCAGGGTGAACAGAGACCCCGAGAGGAGGGGCGGCCCTCAGGGCATGATGCCCACCCCGGGGCCTGGAGGGGAACTACTGCCCAGGGGCTGTGCCCGAGTGCCTTGCTGTGGGTCCCTCCACGGCTCAGAGCCCCGAGAAGCCCCAGCGGTCCACACTGGCCACCTGGCCTCAGCCCCTGCTGTCCTGGGGGCCTGGGCTCCGGGCACCTTGCCTTAGTTTCTCGGTGGTGCGGGGTCCTGAGCGCTCCCTCCGGCACAGCCAAGGACCGTGGGCTGGCAGTTGTCAGGCTGGCCCCGTGGGACCCCAGGTCTGGCCCCCCGGGACCCCAGGGCTGGCCCCGCTGTCCAGGTCTGGCCCCCCCGGGACCCCAGGGCTGGCCCCGCTGTCCAGGTCTGGCCCCCCGGGACCCCAGGGCTGGCTCCGCTGGCCGCCTCCGGCTCCTACGGCTCCCTCCCTGCTCTGTCCTCTCTCTCAGTCCGTGTCTGAACTGCTGCTGCCGCTCCGGGCTCCCTTGAGCGAAGAGGGCACGCGCATCCTCAAACTCAGCCCACCTGGGCCCTCCCCACTCAGGTGGCCCTCCCTGGGCGGGTGCGGCCCGCAGCCCCCACCCCACCCAGGCCCGCGTCTGCTGGGGGCCAAACCCTGGCCTCAGCCCCTTTCCCACCTCCCCTCTCAGCTCCTTTGCTGCTCCTGTTTCCACAAGATCTTTCTGCCTCGCTGCCTGCCCCCCGCCCCCAGACCGTCCCCCAAGCAGCACGCAGGGGCCCAGGACTAGGGCACAGCCGCTACCGGAGGCCCCCAAGGCGGGTCTGCCCCAGCCACACTTGCCCCCAACACACGTGTGCCTGGGCAACGCACACACACCATCACACTCACAACACACACCCAATACTCCTACCCAACTCATGCATACCCAGCCACACACATCCCAACACATGTGTACACAACACACACACATCCACACACCCCCAACACCCAACACATCCAATACACCTACCCAACACACACACACACACCTCCACACACCCCCAACACCCAACACATCCAATACACCTACCCAACACTCACACACACACCTCCACACACCCCCAACACCCAACACGTCCAATACACCTACCCAACACGCACACACACACCTCCACACACACCCAACACCCAACACGTCCAATACACCTACCCAACGCGCACACACACACCTCCACACACACCCAACACCCAACATGTCCAATACACCTACCCAACACGCACACAAACACCTCCACACACCCCCAACACCCAACACATCCAATACACCTACCCAACACGCACACACACCTCCACACACACCCAACACCCAACACAGCCAATACACCTACCCAACACACACACACACACTTCCACACACCCCCAACACCCAACATGTCCAATACACCTACCCAACACGCACACACACACACCTCCACACACACCCAACACCCAACACATCCAATACACCTACCCAACACACACACATCCACACACCCCCAACACAGCCAATACACCTACCCAACACATACACATCTCCACACACACCCAACACCTAACACATCCAATACACCTACCCAACATGCACACACACATCTCCACACACACCCAACACCCAACACATCCAATACACCTACCCAACACGCACACACATCCACACACACCCAACACCCAACGCAGCCAATACACCTACCCAACACACACACACACACCTCCACACACACCCAACACCCAACACATCCAATACACCTACCCAACACACACACACACCTCCACACACACCCAACACATCCAATACACCTACCCAACACACACCCACCTCCACACACATCCAACACCCAACACATCCAATACACCTACCCAACACGCACACACACACCTCCACACACACCCAACACATCCAATACACCTACCCAACACACACCCACCTCCACACACACCCAACACCCAACACACCCAATACACCTACCCAACACACACCCACCTCCACACACACCCAACACCCAACACACCCAATACACCTACCCAACACACACACACACCTCCACACACACATGCACGGGGCTTTTCACAATACTCAAAATAAGACGTCTAAACAATGCCCGCCCAGCCTGGCATGCGAAGCTCCCACCGTTACCTCCAACTTACCCAGCCTCTTCCCCCATGAGCCCCAGACTCCACAGATGACACTTTCAGGTATTACCTGAAATGAGCTCATGACTCGCAGTAGAAGTTTCCGTGGACTAGTTTGCAGCTGTTGTTCTACAGACAACAACAAAAACTGTGTAAGCATACACGCGTATACAGACATGCATGAAAGCCCACACATTTATTACACATATTTTTCTATATTATATAAGTTTCCATGTAACATATCTGAGTGCACAGTGCAGGGGAAATGGCTCAAAGGATGTCCCCCTGCCCTCGTCACCTTCGGCGGGGACAGGGTGAGGATGCTGCCCGCAGCCGTCTCTGCTCTCAGCCTAGTGGCTGCAGCCCCGACCTGCTTGCTGTCCTCAGGAGGGTGGAGGTGCCCGGGAGCAGGGCCACAGCTTTAGCTGCGTGTCCCGAGTGGTCAGCAGGCCGGTGCAGAGCCAGCTCCCAGGCGTGGGTATGAGTGGGGCTTGCAGCTCCTATAAAAGCCTGCCCTGAAGCAGGACTGGGGAGCACTGCAGTGCCGGGTAGGGGGCAGTGATGGGGTGCTCAGTGAGGCGGACGTGGCCAACAAAACCTGCATTTGCAAAGGTGTCACCGTTGGGACTTTCCTGGTGGCTCAGACAGTAAAACGTCTGCCTTAAATGCGGGATATTCGAGTTCATTCCCTGGGTCAGGAAGATCTCCTGGAGAAGGAAATGGCAACCCACTCCAGTGTTCTTGCCTGGAAAATCCCATGGACGGAGGAACCTGGTAGGCTGCAGTCCATGGGGTCACAAAGAGTCGGACACGACTGAGCGACTTCACTCACTTTTACCAGTAACTTACAGGCTTGTTTCCAAAACCCTCCAGGCAGGACGCTTTTGTGGGTGTGCGTGCCTTCCTTAAGCCTGCGGACTCCTTGAAGAGCCGAGCCTGGGGCAGACGGCCAGGATGCTAAAGGGGTCTCAGGTCTTCGGCTTGATGGCCCCCAAACGCCTTCCCCAGCGAAGCCTGTCACAGTCCGACTCATTCCTTTGGGCTGCCCGTTTTCATCCCAGCCACACCTCAGACTCACCTGGGGAAGTAGATCCTGACACGAGAAGCTTCCGCCTAAGAGTCTGGTTGACTGGCTGGTCCTGGGTGTGCCATTCTGAAAAGCTGACCCGATGACTCTGATGGGCGTTAGAACTGAGAACCCAGCTGAGGTAGCTGACTCTTCCCCGTTTCCAGGACCTTCTCTGAATGTGCACAAGAGGCTCATGTCATGGAGGTGCTGATGGCATCTACTTCCATTTTTTTTTTTTTTGAAGATTTTATTTATTTTTTTTTTGACGTAGGCCACTTTTTAAAAGTCTTTATTGGATTTGTTACCATGTTGCTTCAGCTTTAGGCATGGTGGGATCTTAACTCCCCAGGCAGGGATGGAAGCCGCACCCCCTGCATTGGAAGAGCAGAGTCTTAACCACTGGGCCACCAGGGAAGTCCCCTTTATTTTCGTTTTAAAATCTTAAATGAACAAAATAACCACTCAGAGATTTCCCCTTTGCTACCTGACAGCTTGAACTCAGGAGGCAGGCCGGTGGGGGGAGGAGGGGTGGGAATTTGTTACCCAGTTTGCTGAGAACAGCTGGCCGTGTGGGCCCTCCTGACAGCCTCTAGGGTTTGTGCGAGTCTTCATCTTGGTTTTACATTATTTAATTCATACTGGGTCATTGGTTAAACCAACAAAGCATTTGGGATACTGACACTTAAATCCAAGTTTATGAAGAGAAATAACATCATCATTCCTCACATTAGCTTCAGAAGTGTTACTTTCAATGAATTGGATTTTTTTTTTTTAGCTGATTCATGTTGATATATGGTAGGAAGTATCAATATTGTACAGCAATTATCCTTCAAATAAAAATAAAATAAAATTTAAAAAATAAAGTGGAATTCTTATAGGAAGTCCATTCCAGTATCTCCAAATCATTGTCCAAAAGAGAAAAAACAGCAACTATTACATCCAATTATTTCTCCATTTACTGAAATTAAAATTTAACAAATGAAATACTCTCTCCATTGTCTTACCATTTTGAAACAAATCATGAAAATTCTTTAAAATTAGGCCATGGTCCATTTTTGATGCCCTTATCATGGTTAAATTTCCATCTGCATTGTAATATTTGTTGCTTGCCCAAACCAAACACAATACAAAAATCATTGTTAAAGTGGTTTGCTAAAAAATTGTGGGTTTTGGTATAAAATTATAGTGTTTATATAGCACAAACCATGCATAAAGTGAGAAAAAGTAAAAATGTATCTTACAAATTATAATCATCAGTAATAGTACATTAGAAATACTTCATGACATCCTTGCTATCATACTGATCTGAAATAAGATACTAAAATTAAAATACTAACTTTTGGCTAACATCATGTAAAAATATTTTTTTTCTTGATTTTGAAGGAGCTTTCAGATTATACATTACATGAAAAATGCCTGTGAGTCTAAAACTTTGGGGAAATGGCATCTCTTTCCCAACTTGATTACCAGAGTTACAGAAAGAAACTTCTGCTCCCCTGCCCACCCCCAGGCCATGAATCAGAGCCTCCAAGAGACACTGAGGCACCTCTATTTTTTGGGAGAGCATTTCTATTTTTAATAAACACCAGATGATTCTGAGATGATGAGCCTGGTGTAGAAAACTGGCCTGAGGGCAGAAGACACTGAAGGGAGAGACCCCGGGCTGGTGACGATTGAGGCTGCGCATTATTGCAAGCCCACGACCCAGGGACTTGTCTCTGATCCATCTCTTCCCATGGGACTCTGCCTCTGACGCCTCATCCACCTCCGAGGATGGTGCTAAGGGTTCAAAGAAATCATCTGGGCAAAGCGTTGGGCCCCAAAGCAGCTAAACTGATGTGAGAACCCAAAGAAATGGAAATGACTTGGAAGAGTGATTCTGACTCAGCTTCAACCTGCCTCGGTGAAATTTTTATTCTTGTTTTTGTAGCTGTATCTTGTCTGTTGTCCTCTACTTCTAAGGATGGATGGTTTCTTCACGGATCCCGGCACTCTGGTGTCTCCTGCCGTTTCCCTGGGCTGGTACTTCGCTCACTGAGCTGTCTGCAAGGCTGGGGGGATCAAGTGAAAGCAGCTTGGTGAAGGGGGCTAAACGGTGCTGTCTTTGGAACAGAGTCTGCAAGGTTCTCTGGGCGATGATGAATGTTCTAGAGAAAGAGAATTTACTTGCCAGCCTCTACTGAGCAAGCAAAGAAACCAGGCCGGCTGGAGGGGGGCAGTCACTCCTCCTGAGGTCTTTGATTTATTCCCCCCACAAAGCACACTTTCATTGAACATCTTTCAGAGATGAAAATGTAATTGTTAGCGCAGCTTACAAATCGGAGGTGCTGTTCTGAAGCCCAGAAAAATAACTCAGTGGAAGCATACAGGCTGGTAATGAGATTAGAGGTTCAACTTTCAGAAGTTGCACAGAATAAAATGCATATTCAGGAAGCTCGAGATGGGGTCCCATGCGGACCAAAAATATGTTATGCAAATACAGTGTGTCTGTATTAGTCAGGGAAGTGGTGAGAAACACAAAGGAAGCAATTTCGAGGCCTTTCTGTTCCTTAAAGAAAAGACATGGAGGGTTCAGAAGAGCCCTCCCTCCCTGAGAAGGCGTCTCCTCTCCCAGCACCTGGCTGGTCGGGGAGGCACCTGGGAAAAACTCCCGCACCCCCAACGTGCCCGCCCCCACCTTGGCACTGAAGATGCAACCAAACCACACACTAGGGTGAAAAGGAGGGGAAGGAATGAAACAATTATTTTCATCTTTATCCTCACGGTTCACGCGTTTACTCTCCGTCTATTGTGAGAGCTGACTTCCTATCTCTTCCTTCCTTTCAGACACAGTGCTCTTAACTGCTGAAAATTATTAGTGCATTTCAGCAAAATTCTAACAGCAAATGTTTACCATGTGGGGCTCATTTCTTTTTTTTCATTGAAAGAATGAAATTGAAAGTTTGGGACAGTCCTGTTCATAAAGTAACATATCCATAACATCTCTCCTTGATGAGCTAGCTGTTCCCCTAGTCTAACAGGCTAACTAAATCCAGGACAAGACTTGTGTATGTGAATTTTATAAGGAGAACAGGAGGTGTCTGACAAACTGCATGTGCTGTTTTAAATTTACTAGCGAGGTCTAACACAGGGGCCCCTCAAGATGTCAATCTGGTAAGTGAGCTCATTACCAGGGAGAAGGGCCCCTGAGAACGGGAGACTGGTGCAGAAGTGAGTGGTCCAACGTCTCAGCGTGGAGCAAACACCCCGGCCTTATCTCCAGGGTGCATTCTCTAGAAGGCGCAGGCAGCATGGGCACTTACTAAAAGCAAAACCGGGTCCTGAAGCGCTCACACCGACGACAGTCGGGGAGGCGGCAGCTACTGCTTCCGGTCTGCTACAAGCCTCTACTTTGAAACTAGACCGTGCTGGTGTTAAAAATTGATAGATGGGGCTTCCCTGGTGACTCAGGGGTAAAGAATCCGCCTGCCAGTGCAGAAGACACAGGCTCAATCCCTGGTCCCAGAAGATCCCGTATGCCGTGAAGCAACGGAGCCGGTGCTCCACAACGCCTGGGTTTGTGCTGCAGGGCCCGGGAGCCGCGTCGTCGGATGAGCCTGAGCGCCCTGGAGGCGTGCTCTGCACCAAGAGAAGCACCACAACGAGGGAGGAGCCCCTGCCCCCAAAGCTAGGGAGAGCCAGCGTGAAGCAGCGAAGACCCAGCGAAGACCCAGCAAACCACGATAAATAAATACAATTATTTTTTTTTTATTGATAGATGGAGTTGTCAGAGGTACCTGATCAGCTTCTAGAATGTCATCTTCCACCTATCCCAGTCCTCAAGAGTCAGGAACTCCTATTTAAAAAGCAAAAAGGGAGATTTGCACACAGAGAGAACAGACTTGTGGGTGGGGGTGGGGGGAGCAGGGAAGGACTGGGAGTTTGGGATGAGCAGGTGCAAACTATTATATACAGGATGGATACTGTATATACAGGAAACTATAGTCAGTGTCCTGTGATAAAAGCATAATAAAAAGTGAAAAAGAATATATATACACACGTATAACTGAGCAAAACATTGTAAGTCAGTCATATTTCAATAAAAGTTAAATAAAAGGGAAACACCTAAAGGAAAACCCTGACCACTTGGCTACTTTTCAAGATCCAGAAGCTGTTTATCTTTTATGAAGAAGCACCAAAAATCAGATTAATTCCTGCTCACTTCTGTGCTGCTCTTTCCAGATTTCCCCATCTGACAAGAAAAATCTGTTGAATGAGTTAAGCAGTCAGTGGAGACAATGCATGAACATGTGACAAGAGGGACCTTTCCAGGGAGAGAGAGAGCGTGTTGGATGGATACTTTAAAAAATTAAATTGAAGGGGTGAAAAAAAAGACCCTATACGTAGCTGGCTCATTGGGTAAATAGTCATAAGTTTTGAACCTGGATTTAGAGTCAGTGAACTGAAAAAAAAAACCACACACACAAACAGAAAAACTCTCCTCTTGAGATCACCAATAAAGTCACAGAGGCTTTTAGGAGTTTCATTTCCTTAGGAAGTCTGCTCATTCATACCGGGTTGTCATAGAAACATTTTTTAAAGTGTTTTCCGGCCATTTTGTTGTTTCACTGAAGAACCCGGGGAACCACCAAGTACTGGATCCAGAGGAGACAGAAAAGTCCCCTCCTGCCCATTCCCCCAGCTGAAAGAATTCTGGACCAAGTTCTTACTTAAGAGTTCCTGGAAGTGCTTTCTGCTTGAAAACACTGATGGCTCCTCCCAGCTGGGGGCCAGTTCAGAGGAAAAGTTGAGCTATTAAGAACAAATCTTTCAGGCAGAGGAGGTGGGCAGTGCGTGCTTCCTGAATGATGGAACATCTAACTTGGGACGTTTGGAATATGTGTAAATATTTTTACCCACCTTGTTAAAATGCTTTTAATTCTAAATTTGTGTGTGTAACAGCTAAATCATGTAAAAAATGGTCTCAACAACACATTTAGACTATTGTTTTCCTGTGAGTCTGTGACTTAAACAGGGTATTTTGTTGTTGCTGTTCAGTTGCTAAGTTGTGTTTGATTCTTTCTGACCCCACGGACTGCAGCATGTCAGGCTCCTCTGTCCCCCACTATCTCCTGGAGTTTGTTCAAATTCATGTCCATTGAGTCAGTGATGCTATCTAACCATCTCATCCTCTGTCACCCCCTTCTCCTCTTGCCCTCAATCTTTCCCAACATCAGGGCCCTTTCCAATGAGTCGACTCTTTGCATCAGGTGGCCAAAGTATTGGAGCTTCAGCTTCAGCATCAGTCCTTCCAATGAATATTCAGGACTGATTTCCTTTAGGATGGACTGGTTGGATCTCCTTGCAGTCCAAGGGACTCTCAAGAGTCTTCTCCAGCACCACAATCCAAAAGCATCAATTCTTCAGCACTCAGCCTTCTTTATGGTCCAACTCTCACATCGGTACATGACTACTGGAAAAACCATAGTCTTGACTATATGGACCTTTGTCGGCAAAGTGATCTCTCTGCTTTTTAAAATGCTGTCCAGGTTTGTGATAGCTTTCATTCCAAGGAGCAAGCATCCTTTAATTTCATGGCTGCAGTCACTGTCCACAGTGATTTTGGAGCCCAAGAAAATAAAATCTGTCACCGCTTCCACTTTCTCCCCTTCTAGGTATTCTCAGATTCATTTTCCACGGATGGTCATCCTTCCTCTTTTCTGGTGCCTCTTGAGGTGAACTGAGTAGCCAGAGCAATGGAAAGATGAGGCATCCTAGATAAGCTTGGTTTCTGCTCAATACCCTTAGCTGTCAATTTCATTCTTTTATCCATTGTTTTGGAAGCCACTTCAAACCCTTTTTGGAATGAAAGTATTGTAATAAGCAATCAAACCGTCTCTCTGTGTTTGTATTCTAGGAAGAATTGCATTTCTTCTAACATAGGACTTAAAATTGTTGGGTTTAATTAGAAAATGGTTTCCTCAATTCCATTTTCTCTCAATTTGAAAGACACTGACTACATATCAAAAACCGTTTCCCTGAAAGCAACCAAAACCAGCAAAATTAATCACCAAGAGCTATTATCACTGGAGACTAGACAGTGCCTAACTCCAGGAGGGCACAGTTACGGGGGTGAACTGTGCGGAGATCACATAGACCTCTGTTTGCCCAGAGCAGGTCCACACGGCCGCCTGGGTAGACCAGTTCTCCCAGGGAGGTGGCCTTTAACAAAGCCATCCTGTGAGGGGCTGTGTGGACTCCGCCATGGCAGCTGCTTTGGAAGGAGTCTGACGTTCAAATGCGGCTCCCCAGCAAACCAAGACAGCAATCTCTCTGACTGTCAGAGCAGGCTCTGCTGACAGTGAACTTGGAGGAGCTTTAGGAGTATAATCAGAATCAAAGGAGGTGCCGGTCTGCTGAACTTTAAATAGATTATTAACAAAAAGCAGAGCCTGACAGAGCAGTCTGCAATGGCTTACCTTCTAAACTGTAGCTCAGCCCAGAGCTGGTCATCAGACTAGCCCTGGTTTTTTAGAATATGTATATCTGGGAAGGTGGTGGAAAGACCTCAAGTGTGAACTTTCCAAACATGCTCTCTCCTAGCTCAGAGGGTCTATATGAGCAACTTAAAAAATGTTAAGTAAGGAAGAAGCAAACATTCCATGTGTCCTGGCTTGTCTTCAATCACTGGCCCGAATGAGAAAGCGGTGGTTCCTCCATCTCTTTAAAAATGTATTTACTTATTTTTTCAATCTTATGACTTCTGCCCTGGGCCAGCTGAGGCCAGGTCATTTTGAATGTTTGAATTAAGGAGCCCTTGGGAAAAGAAACTTTCATTATTTTCCTGTCTGGGTGAGTGTCAGAACAATTCATCATAACAACTAATACAAATGTACTTATTTCTATAAAAGTCAACTCCCTGAACCGAGACGTGGGCATTTGTGCCGTTGCCCTGAGCTTTTTTCTGGTTTCAGTTCACTGAACGCTTTGTGCCTGTGTAAGCCGCATTGGTGAGGTGCTCGCAGGCCTGAGACAATGAACGGAGAGCAGACATTTGACAATTAGCTGGAATACGTGGGCTGTGCAGACAACCAAGTGAAGTCACTGGGGCTGCCGCCTGAAAGTTAATACCCAGGCCAACCAGAGAGACAGAGGGAAGACTAAACTCAGAGGCTTTATGAGTATGGCCTTGTCTGCACGGAGCACATCTGGGAATGAAACGGCAAATGTTCACAAAAGCCAGAAAGGAAATCGGGATGTGGTTATCCACTCTAGGAAGGAGGGTCACCTGTGAGTCCTCTGTGAGACAGACGCCTTCAGACATGATCTCGAAGTACATTTCCCTCCCTTTTCTTAGAATCCGCCTCAAGAAGAACTGGAATTATCACGCCAAGAAGGCAGAGAGAAATAAACAACGGTTTCCCACCTCAGAAGGATGCTCTTGAGAGTCCAAAGGAAGGACACAGACGGGGCAAGTAACAGAGTTTATCTTTCGGACTCAGAGGAAGGGAAGAGGCTGCCACTGGGCGGTGGGGGGGCAGGCAGGGAGCATGGGGCAGGGCTGCTGGGAGGTGAGTGGGGACGAGAACGGGCACCGGGAGGGTGAACGGCAGCCACACACGCTGCCGGGGAAGGCTGAGCCGCATGGGCCTGCAGGCCGGGAGCTGCCCTTTCTGACCTCCCTGGGCCAGGGCTCACGGACCCCTGCCTGCCCTCTGCTGCAGATGGGGTGCCCACCTCTCCAAACACCCGCTGACCCCCAAAATGCCTCTTATTTCCTTTCTTAAATAGTCCAAATCATGCAATTCCCTTCCCCCCCGAAACAGAGGCAGTCCTCCTACTCAGCAATGCTGCTGGGGACACATCAAGCTCCCTATGTGGGTGAGGCTGAATGGCCAAATACATCCCCGATTGCAAATTTCTGCTCATTTTAATCAAATTTATAGAAACTTAGTCCACGTATTTACAGAGATGGCGACTCCGTAAAGTGGGGGGCAGTGGAATTCAGCCTCGGTCTTCTTAACTAGGAATTCTCGCTCCCCTTGTGCCAAGTGGCTGATGGTGAGCGCAGATGGAGTCCCACCAAGTGGAGGGTGTGTAGACGTGAGCAGACGTCAAAGGAAGTGAACGTCGGCCCAAACCTCCCCCGACCACCAGCCCTGATTTCCTGAACCAGCCGGGAGTACTTCCATCTCCTTTTCATTCACTCATGGGATGAAATGCTCCCTGGGTACCAACCCAGAGTTCATGTGTGGGCTGCAGCTCATGCAGGTACATTCAGGACAGCATCTCTGCCCCAGGAGCATGAATAATTTTACAACCAACAAGCATTTTACCGTTAAATGATTATTATTTACTGAATGCCAACAACTAAAGAATATAAAACTTTAGCAGCCCTTCCCACTGGGATTATTCAGTGCTGTGACGAAGGCTAACAGTCTTAAACAGTCAGGTTTTCTTTTTTTTCAGTGTCATGTTAAAAAAAAATGGTGACTTGAGCCAATGCACACACCTCAGCGGCAGCACAGAAGTCTGCTGCTGCTGTTGTCCCATCACTAAGTCCTGTCTGACTCTTTGCGACCCCACGGATGGCAGCACATCAAGTTTCCCTGTCCTGCACTGTCTCCCGGAGCTTGCTCAGATTCATGTCCATTGAATCGGTGATGCCATCCAACCATCTCATCCTCTGTCGTCCCCTTCTCCTCCTGCCTCCAATCTTTCCCAGCATCAGGGTCTTTTCCAATGAGTCTGTTCTTCGCATCAGGTGGCCAAAGTGTTAGAGCTTTAGCTTCAGCAGTCTGTTACTCAGGCCTTAAGTAACCAATTCCATCCTCTGAAAAGGGGCCTCCTGGAATGGTATTCAGGATGGCAAGAATCCACAGAGATGAGGTCAACAGGAACAGGGTCAGGACTCCTCAGGAGTGATGGGGATGAGAAGGAACTCACGGAGAAGATGACAGATTCAGAAAGAATTCATGCCTTGGTGGCCACTTGCAGCCCTGCCTTCCTTTCGAGTCAGGAGCTGAGACAGTGGACACGCGGACTGACTGCAGCATATAGCCCGCGTGGCATCTGCAGTGACAGAGGAGAAGTGACCAAGAGAGAATCTGCTTAGATGAATGCTTAAATGTCCTTTGAATTACTGCAGTAACGCTCGCCTTCTGCACTAAATTTGGAAGATATGAAAAATGCACAAAGGAAAATAAACTCTGTAATCCTGTTCCTGAGAGATGATCTCTGTGAATCCCTTCTAGATGGTTCGATGCCTGGGATTTGGATCTCCTGGAAGATCTGGGTTTGATGATAAGATTAGAGTGATAAGATTAGAAAACACTCCAATGTCTCTCTTGGGGGGTTGGGGAGGGATCGCTTTGGTGGGAAGGACAGTGATGGCTCATGCATTCGCTCCCCTTGCTCATTGTGTTCGTTCAGCAGGTACTCAGCATGATCACGTGCCAGGCCCTGGGTCAGGCACTGGGGAGACAGATATGCAGGAGACAGGTACAGTCCCTGTCTTCATGGGGATGAAATTCCAGCCAGGAAAATGTCATTAACAGTTATTTACAGTCAGGAGATGAGGAGGACACCCAGAGAGGGTACATCCGGGTCTCCTGACACTGCCCAGACTCTTTTGGTCTGGCCGAGGCTAGGATCAGCCTTGCTATTCAGAGCCGCCTGCAGAGAAGGGGCTCTGGGACCTCCTGGGGACTTGCCAGAAATGCAGACCCTCCGGCCCCGCCCGTGAAACTGGGGTCTGCTCTTTCACAAGCTCCCAGGGGAGTCACAGGCCCATCAGGGCTTGAGAAGCGCTGGTCTGAAGTGTGTGGGCATCGGCAGTCCTGGGGTGGGGGGGTGCAGTGTGGAGGGAAAGCCCGCCCGGCCTGTGAGCCCAATACTCACGGCCCCCATGGGGGTGACGGGAGCCGGGGAGGCAGCTGGTGCGTCTGGACCCCAGCCAGAGGAAGCTGTGATCAGCCGGGAGGCCTGGGTACGGGGCAGCCCTGGGTTTGGGGGGCACTTCGGCTCCTCCTCGGGGAGTTTCGCCCCAGTTTCCTCACCTGCAGGGGCGGGTACCCTCCCCACCCCCGAGGGCCGTCCTGAGGGCCAGACCAGTCACTGTGTCCGGATGACTCACCGAGGCCCCGCGAAGACTATGCATTTACAAAGAACAGAGAAGGGCGTGTTTGCAGGAGGCGTCCCGAACCGCATTCCCGTGTCCAGAACCACCAGAGAGGCGGAACTCAGAGTAAATTATTACCCAGCCATAGAAAAGTATGAGATAGTGCCATTCGCAGCAACATGGACAGACTAGCGGTTATCATGCTGAGTGAGGTAAGTCAGACAGACACAAACATCGTATGATACTGCTTACAGGTGGAGTCTAAAAAAAACGGTACAAGTGAACTCATTTATGGAACAGAAGCAGAGTCAGAGAGACAGAAAACAGAGTGTCCGGGTGTATGGGGGGAACTGATAAATTGGGAGATTGGGGTTGACATATACAGACTGGGGTTACATGTATATAAAACAATAAGGACCTATTGTATAATAAGGACCTACTGTGTAGCACAAGAAACTCTACTCTGTATCGGCCTATATGGGGAAAGAGTCTAAAAAAGAGTGGACATATGTATATTATAACTGAGCCACTTTGCAGTATCCCGGAAACTAACACAACATTATAAATCAACTATACTCCAATACTAATTTAACAAAAATAACGCTGCTGCTGCTGCTAAGTCGCTTCAGTCGTGTCCGACTCTGTGCGACCACATAGACGGCAGCCCACCAGGCTCCTCCATCCACGGGATTTTCCAGGCAAGAGTACTAGAGAGGGTTACCATTGCCTTCTCTGACAAAAATAATGATGTCCCCATAACTAGTTTACCTAACTCACTGCAAGCATAGGCAGTGGTGAAAACAACGCTCCAGCTCCAACTCTGCATATGGTGGAGGTGGGAGGGGTGACAAACGGTGGAACCAGTGGGGCTAGGGTCCCCGTGGGGCCAGGAGGGCCTCCCCGACCCCGTCTCACTTCCTGGCTGGAGCCCCCAGCTCCCCACCGTGCCGTCTGATGCAGGCCGGGAGGGACACGGAGGGTGGCCTGGAGTGACCACCAGCCTTTGCTCTTTCTTTTCTTAACTGCCAGGGTTTGGGAAAGGATAGAGCTTAACAAAATAATCTAAACCGAAACAAAACCGCCACCGAAGAAAAATAAACAGAGAAATGATCATCCCCTCAAGAGTAAAGGCCTTGAATTTCATGCAGTCTTTTACTCCCATTTTTCCCTCTTAAGAATCAGATTAAAGTGTCTAGTTTCCCAAGCGCTTGCCTACAGCCAGGGCTCCTCAGACACACCTGTGCAATTCTAGCTGCCTTGGCAGCCCAGCAGGTGACCCAGAGAGCGCCTCTTTGTTCCTGCTTCACGTGTATTATGTGGCTCCAGGCGCCCAGCCACCCAATCAGCCTGGTTCACAACCTGAAACCACCCCGCCTCCTCTGAGCCTGTTCCTGACGTTTATATAACACGGGTCCTCGGAGGCCTGACAGCACGCTTTCTGCCCTTTACCACCCGGCTGGCCTCACAGACGTGGGCTTCTTACATTTTCGTGTTCAATGCTTGGGCTTCCTTGGTGGCTCAGCTGGTAAAGAATCCGCCTGCAATGCGGGAGACCTGGGTTCGATCCCTGGGTTGGGAAGACTCCCTGGAGAAGGGAACGGCTACGCACTCCAGTATTCTGGCCTGGAGAATTCCATGGACTGTATAGCTCGTGGGGTGGCAAAGAGTCGGACACGACAGAGGGACTTTCACTTGATCCCTGGAAAGGCAAATCCAGGCCGAGGGCTCAGGTGAGCCATGAGATGCCACACTGGACTTGGCAGCCGGGCTGGACCAGTGCTTGACTCTAGAAAGTGGGATGAGGTCCTAGTGAGGTTTTCTTCTCAGGCTTTTTCTGTTACATCACTAGGACCTCACCCCACTTTTCAGAGTCAAGCACTGGGCGTACTCTGGCTATTATTCGCTTGGCCAAAAAGTTTGTCGTGACTACTGATAGCACTTATGCTTACCCATCAGTCATTCCCACCTGTAGTTTCCCACTGACATGGCTTCCGGGGCTTCCCCTGGTGGTTTAGCAGCAAAGAATCTGCCTCCCAGCGCAGGAGCTGCACGTTCGATCCCTGAGTTGGGAAGACCCCCCGGAGGAGGCTATGGCAACCCACTCCAGTGTTCTTGCCTAGAGAATCCCATGGAGAGGAGCCTGGGGGTGGAGTGGGGGCTATAGTCCACGGGGTCGCAAAGAGTCAGACACAACTGAGTGACTAAACAGCCAACAGCTGGTCCTACTTTTAGGACCAATGCACTTTCTGTGGCTGTATAGTATTCTACCACACGCATGTACCACTGCATGTGGTGGAAGGTATTCATTCCACTTTCTTACTGCAGCAAACACTGCACATTTCTCTTAGTGCCCACGTGGAAATGTTTCTCTGGGTTGACTCTAAAGAGGAACTGTTGGATCATGAGTGCTGCACGGCCTTCAGTTTTAACAACAACTGACAAATTGCCTTCCGGGAGCCCTGTCCAAATGGGGTGCCCCAAATGAGTGCTCAAGGAAGAGACATGTTTCTCCATAACCTGGCAAAGACTCCCGTTCTCGTCAGACTTTCTCAAGCATAAGTTTCCAAATTAAACACGACTCTCAAATCTTTCTACAAATATGGCATGCACAGGTGCCAAAAGTTTATTCACCTCATTAATTTTTGAGGACATTTATAAGATGAAAAAGCTGATTCAAAGACCATTTGTGGAAATGGATTTGTAGAGTCAGATTATATTAAAATAAGACTGCAAGGCTAGATATAAAAATGGCCAGTGTCTTACAGAGCAGTGCATTATAACCTTTGACGTTAACTTTACTTTGGGACAAAAATTATTTGCATCTCTTCTGTGCACAAATCTACAGGTTGGTATGCCTTTCATTAATAGTAAATAGCAGCATCAAACAACAGTAGATTCAACTAGAAAAGGAAGTAATCCTTGGGTTTGAAAAATATCCTTTGATAGGACATTGAAAGGATCACTGTTTTTCTGGTCTCATTTCCAGATTTTGGATAATTTTTCGTAATAGATTTTTAAAAATCTGTATCAAAGCAATGGATTAAAAAGTGGCAGCTCACTGTGTTTTACTCAGAATTTCTGCAATGATGAGTAAGTTCTGGGCAGTTGCTATTTTCACTCTCTAGTTCCAGGTCTCTTTAAACAAACACCGGGGACAGGAAAATGCTTCCTTCTCTTTAGCGACCAGAGCGACTGGCACAGCTGAAGGGCTGCCTCACGAAGTTAGGTCTCCTAGGCAACAGGGAAACCAAGATCTGATTGCTCCCAGGAAAGATTTGGCTGGATGCATAAAAGCTCCTGGGTTTCCCTGGTGGCCCAGAGGGTAAAGAATCTGCTGGCAATGCGGGAGACCCAGGTTCGATGCCTGGGTCTGGAAGATCCCCTGGAGAAAGCAATGGCACCCCCCTCCAGTATTCTTGGCTAGAGAATCCCACGGACAGAGGAGCCCGGCGGACTACAGTCTATAGGGTGGCAAAGAGTCATCCGTGACTGAGTGACTTGACTTCCTAAAAGCTCCTGCACTCTGGCGGGAGAGATGCTGCCCGGCCCAGCGGCAGAGGGGAAGGGGCACCGAGGCGGGAGGCCTCAGTGGGGCTTCGGTGGGGGGGACTCAGCGCTGCCTCCTCCTCCACCCTCTGGTCCTCTTGCAGACCCCGCAGGCAGTCCCTCAGTCACCAGGGCCGGGTGGTCAGCCCATGGTCACCAGCAGGGACCGGCTGCCGCCACTTTGGGGGGTGGCCAGCCTGTGGAAAACAGCTTCTTCCCAGCTCACAAGGCAAACGGGAGGTAAAGATAAACTTGGATGAAAACTTGGATGAAAGCTGACGATGTGATATAGGCGAGTCACTGGAGCCAGCTGAGCAAAACGTGGAGATGGTGATTGTGTGTGAGGGTGCGTTGGGGGTGTGTGGGGGGGACACGCCCCTCCGTCAAGTTGCGTCATGTGACCGGCAACCGGCCCTCGGCCCCCACCGTTTCTGCCGAGATTCTTTAGACTTTCTAGAAGCCCAAAGGGCCGAAAGGCCTCGCCCTGGGTCTGTCCACCCCGCCTCAGGCGATGTGAGGTCGCCCAAGACACTCTGCAACCGAGTTCCAAAGCCTGAACTAACTTCCGATTCTGGAACTCTGGCTTGAAGTTACCACCCAATGAGGACCATCCTGCGGAGCAGGCGGCCGAGACCCCCTGTTCTCCCCCGGGCAGCTGCCCGGGTCCACTCCCGAAACCCCTCGGCTCAGCACGCGCCCAGCGCAGGCGGGGACGCTCTTCCCCGGGGCCCTATCAACCGCCGCCGGCCCGGCCCGCTTCTGAGCAGCGGGTTCCCTCTCCCTCCGGGGGTGGGGGCCCTGGGGGCTGGCGCGGGCCCGCGGCGGCGTCTGTCCCCTGCCGCGTCCGGGCAGAGGCGCGACTGGAATGCGCGGGGGACGCGGGGCGGGCGGCTCCGGCCTCGGGCCCGGCCCGGGGTGGACGTGCGGGCGGCAGGAACTCGCCAGACAGTCCCGGCGCCGGGTCCCCGGAGCGGTGCGCCCCGCCGCACGTAAATTCAGCTTCCACCCCCGCAGGTCAGGTGGGGTGCGTAGCCCCCCAACCCGAGAGTTTCCCAGGATCGAGAAACGAGAGGTGAACAGTCGCCACCCGAGGCCCGGCCCAGTCTCTTCCGGGCCGGGCCGGCGGCTCACAGCCCGGGGAGGGGGGTGGCGGGCGGGCGGGGCGCGGAGGCGGGGCCGGCGCTCGGGTTTCCGCTCCGCCCAGCGGCCCGGGGACCCGCGGCCCCAGCGGCGCGGGCTCTGGAGGCGGCGCGGGGCGCGGCGGCCAGGCCACCCCTCCGCCCGGGGGCGGGGACGGCGGAGGCGCACTCGGCCTCGACGTCGGGACCGCGCCGCTCGCGGTGGGAAGCGCCTTATAAGCCCGTGGCCGCGCCACCCCGGAGAGCGCGCGTACTCCGGCCCCGGGCGGGCCCCTACCAAGCCGGTCTCCGGTCAGGTTAGGGGAGTACCCCGACCCGGCCCCGACCTCGGGCAAACCCGGACTCCGCACAGACTCCGGATCGCTCCGAGTCTGGACAGACCTCGGACGGACCCCGGCCCGGGATAGATCCCGACTGCAGACGGCTCCCGGCCCCGGACGGACCCCGCGCGGACCCCGGCCGCGGGTGGACCCCGGACAGATCCCGGATCGCTCCGACTCTGGACAGACCTAGGACGGACCCCGGCCCCGCATAGACTCCGGCCGCCGGTGGACCCCGGACAGACCTCGGCCCGGGATAGATCCCGGCTGCAGACAGCTCCCGGCCCGGGACGGACCGCGGCCGCGGGGGGACCCCGGCCCCGGACGGACCTCGCGCGGACCCCGGCCGCGGGGGGACCCCGGCCGGGCCGGGCGCGCTCCTGCCGGCCGGGGATGCGCGGCCCGCGGCATGGCCTCGGCGGTGTTTGAGGGCACGTCGCTCGTGAACATGTTCGTGCGCGGCTGCTGGGTGAACGGCATCCGCCGGCTCGTCGTCAGCCGGCGCGGCGACGAGGAGGAGTTCTTCGAGATCCGTACCGAGTGGTCGGACCGCAGCGTGCTCTACCTGCACCGCAGCCTGGCCGACCTGGGCCGCCTGTGGCAGCGCCTCCGCGACGCCTTCCCGGAGGACCGGCCGGAGCTGGCGCGCGCGCCGCTGCGTCAAGGTGGGCGCGGGCCCGGCCTGGGGGGCTGGGGGTGTCGGGGGGCTCGGGGGACCGAGGGCCTCGAGGGCTGGGAGGCAGGAGTGGGCTCGTGTAAAGTGCGAGGGGGACCCGGTGGGGCGCTTGTTAAGCCGGAATGGCGACCCCACGGCCCCTGGCACGGGACAGGGATCCTTAGACTCCCGCCCGTCCCCGGACCGTGAAGAGCACTGGCGGGCGGGCGGCAGTCTGCGTGCGACCGCGGCAGGCGGGACCGGCGCGGCCGGAGGGGCTGCGGGAGCGTTGGGGAAGAGTTAAGGACAGCGTCCCGCGGGGGGCGCGCCCTGTCTGGCCCCCACCCCACCCCACGGGGCCGCTCCCCCTGTCCCCGGTGGCCGACAGCCGGAGTGTGAGGTGCCACGCAGCCTCTGTCCCTCCCCGGGAGGGGCCGCCGGGGTGGGTCCGCCTTGGGTTTGATGAACCCGGCCGCCTCCTCCAGGCCTTGTGACTTTCCTGGCTCGCGGGGACTGGGTGGCTTCCCGTTTCCTCTCCGCGGCCCACGGGCTGGCCCTGGAGGCTGGGCAGAGGAGGCTGGAGGAGAGCGAGCGGAGGCTGAAGTTGAGGCTGGAGGGCTAGGCCCCCTCCCAGCCGCGCATGCGGGACCACTTGCCCCACTGGGAAGGCGGTGTGGTCCTCTAAGCGCAGCCCAGGGGCACCTTCGGGGGCGCCTCCCTGAGGTCTTGGGACACTCTCCACCCCCCTGGTGACAGCCCCGCCTCAGAGTGAATTATCTGGGTAATTAGCTCATTCTCATGACACATCTTCTGGCAGACCATCACTTGGCAAGTCTCCCAAGGCTGGCAAGTTTGCCGGCCCTGCCCCTGGAGCCTTAGGCTGATGGCTGCTCTGGAGGGGGTTTAATGCCATCCCAAACATGGCAGCAGTTTACCTTGACTCGCTGCTCGGGTGTGTGTGTGTATTATTGTATTTTCAGTGTATCAAATGGATGCCCAAATCAGGAAGCTTAGATGACGGAACAGCACTTTAGTCCATGCCTTACATCTCTGGAACGGGGAGGGCCGTAAGCAAACAGGAGCCCCCGAGAGCTAGCCAGAGTCTGCCCTCCACTTATCTCCTCATGCCCTCCCGGGTCTCCGGGTCTCCCCGTCAGAGGAGCCTGCTCAGCGCTGCTCCAGGCTGGCTCCTCCCCTTAGCGCAGGACTGCACACCCACCTTCCCTGTGCGTGCTCGCGTGTTCCGGGTCTGGCAGGAGCAAGCCCTCCAGGGATGTGGCTTCAGTTGTCACCCTCAGCAGCTTCTGACGGGGGTCACAGGCGGTGGGGAGGAAGGCGCAGCTTCAGTTGTCTTGGGACCTGGTGAGGAAACGGCCTTCCACGGAGCAGAAGGCGGGTGAGTGTGAGGCATGTGACCCGCCATACACACACACACCCACTGTGCACACACATGCCCACATTGTGCAGAAGGCGGGTGACTGTGAGGCACGTGACCCGCTGTGCACACCCCCACCCCCATGCATACACGCACCCCCCATCGTGCACACACATACACACCCATCATGCACACATACAACTGCCTTGCACACATACGTCCCCATCATGCACACCCCCACACACCGGGCACATGTACGCCCCCATTGTGCACACACACCCCATCGTGCACACACACCTGCCTTGCACACACACACTCCCATCATGTACACACATACCTGCTCCTATAGTGCACACCCACACCTGCCGTGCACACGCACACTCCCATCATGCACACACACACCTGCCTTGTACATGCACACTCCCATCATGCACACACACACCTGCCTTGCACACGCACACTCCCATCATGCACATACACACCTGCCTTGCACACACACACTCCCATCATGCACATACACACACCTGCCTTGCACATGCACGCTCCCATCGTGCACATACACACCTGCCTTGCACATGCATGCTCCCATCATGCACATACACACCTGCCGTGCACACCCACACCCGCCGTGCACACGCACGCTCCCAGCTCTGTCTGTGTGTGCAAGCTGCACTGGGTCAGTCCTGAGTTTCCGAAGTGTCAGCATGGACTGCCTCTGCAGAGTGGGCCACCCACAGGGAGGCAGGAAGAGAGTGGTCACCAGGGAGAAACCAAGACGCAGAAGGGATCTCAGCTGCGTTTAAGCGTCTGAAGGGGAAAATCAGACGTGGGTATTACGTGTGGTGGGGTGCGGGGCAGTTAGGTGAGGACCAGGGTCAGGTGTGCACGCTCTCTAACGGCCCGTGATGGGCTGTGGGAAGCATCTTCTCGGTTGCGTCCTGACAGT